>NW_023604980.1:0-29898 GCF_014898055.3 Talpa occidentalis | reverse complement strand
CTGCAAAATCCACTGAGGACTCTGACTCCTCCTTTACCCACTCTGCTAGATCAGAAAACCTGCTCTGTGGTCTTCCTGTCCCTCCAATTGGCATAAGTTGGCAAGATGATCCATGCAGACGGGTATGGAGCCCTCCGAAGACCTGGAGGGACTAAGGAGTAACAGACTATGTGTGCCTGTGACGACGCTGGTGGCGCCATGGTGGCACAGGAGTGGACAAGGTCCGGAGCTGCGGGATGAGACCTCGCATGGAGGAGATGCCCGGGAGAACCAGCCAATGACCCCCGAGGCAGCAAGAGTCTCGGGGAAGAGAGGATCACGATTTGGAGCTCACCAGTGCTGATGCAGAGAGGTCTAATGGACTTGACTGGTGAACTTGACTGATAATTCCACCAGAAGGCAGAGGAACCTTGGCAGGTTAAGTTTTTGGGACCCTGGGGGAGGATGCTATCGTTTGTAAACCCCAAGAGATGGGAATCTGGGGGTGGCCAGTAGGCCTTGATGGCCAAAAAGCAGTCATATGTGATGCCCGCAGCTAGGCAGAGGAGAAAAGCCAACTGAGAAGGCAAAGCTGGTACTGATGTTAAGTTTGGGAAGCCCTGAGTGGCTGTTAAGCACTAAGTAAGCTGAGGAAGGCCAGTGAGTCTCATAAAATCACCAATGGGTGATGCCCTGCTCATTCTCGAGTGAGGGTGAGGAGCTGAGGAACCCGTTCTTGGGGAATGGTGGGGAACGTGGCTTGGGGTGGAGCCCCAGCCAAAGAGGGGACCCGAGAGAAGCTGCATATAGAGTTTGGATCCCCGACCCATGTGCTTGTGCAGTGGGTTGGCCTGAGTGCAGGGTCTGTGTGTCGCATTGGTGGCTATGAAAGTCGAGTGTGGAGTGACAGCAGACAGAAACCCTGAAGGTTGGGTGATTACCCCCAAACAGTAGAGAAACCCCAATCCAGGAGTGAGTGCATCCTGGGGGTGGATGCCATGTGTGGCTTGTAGCCAAGACTACAGCCAGAGAAGGTCAGGAAGCCTGACGGCTCCTGGCATGTGACAAATGTCTGAGTGATTGCCCCTCCCTCGTATGAGCAGTGCCTTTGGCAGCAGAAGTGGTGAATCATCTGCTGGTACCAATAATTATCTTTTGCCACTAGGTTGGTGCCCTGTCTGGACTTACTTGTGTTCTGTTGTATTTTGTGATATTGTTATGTATTTCATTTACTTTCGTGGGCCATGGCTGCAGTGTTCATATTGCCAAGAGACATGTGTTTATGACTTGTATATTGAGACTGATAAAGACTATATGGCAGAAAACCCTGAGGGGGTGGACTGTAGGGTAAGGAAAAATGTCAGGCTTTTCTGCCCTCCTGCCATCAGGACAGATGATGGATCCTTGCGGTCCTGAATGAATACTTGATGGCGGGCACCAGGAATAGGGTGTGGGCATAGGTAGATGGGATTCACCTGGGCTAAGACTGTGTTTATAAGGGCAGTGTCACAGGGACGCCAGCAGAAGCCGAGAACGAACAGAAGCTGAGAGAAGAAGAAGAGAAGCAGAGAGAATGCCAGAGAGAGCCCAGATAGAGTGAGGACTTGCTGGGGGCTGGGAGGACTGCCAGCCTCCCGGCCCCCCAGCACCCATGCCTGCCATATGCCTGGTAAATCTAAATAAAAGACCTGAAAAAGCCACTGAGGACTCTGACTCCTCCTTTACCTGGTCTGCTGGATCAGAAAACCTGCTCTGTGATCTTCCTGCCCCTACAGCATGAATCATTGTCAAAGACAGTAAAAAATGGTAAAAGGTATAGACAGGAAAGAAATGTTTTGGCCCTAAGAACTGTGGAGAACAAGCTGCCCTGGACCAGCTGTGGTTGGAAACCGTAACCTAACACAGGGGATACCTGTTTGCGGCAGCAGTACATTCCCTGGTGTATGCGAAAGGTCAATAGTTCACAGGCCGTGCGGAGGTTAGGTATTTCTAGTTTAGAGTTAGACTTCAGTAGAACTAACATAGATTTGATGAATTGCTTTAGGCCACTTTGAAGTAATTGATAAATTAGCCCAATTCAGTGCTAAGGACATAGGCTGATTTTAGTAAAAAAAATATAGAATAGGACTTTCATGCCCACTCTGACACTAGGAAAGGTCAATAGAGTGCTTAATTGTTACTGAATGTTGTGCTGTCTTAAATAATTGATCATGTTAGAGAATGAGCTGTACCTAGGAAACCAGTTGTCCCTGATGTTTTTCTTCAGGTAATCAAAGAAATGCCCTTTTGATATGAGACCAAGGGAGACTCTAGATATTCATGAGAAAACATGTACTGATTGTCTTTGTTCTACTTCAATGCTTATGTTGATGTAATCTCACCGCTCCCCTTAAGGTATAAATAAAGACTGGCTGAGACCCTCAGTAGGAGAACTTGCATGAGAAAAGGTGTCTGTGTCTGCTTCATCTCCACTTCCCCTCAGCCCCCCTAGATTTCACCGAAGCCATCCTCTCCTTTCTGAGATCCCTGACACGACATTCTGCTGGATCTGGCCTCCAGCAGGTGGCTGCCGAACAGGGACCTGAGAGGTAAGTTTCTTTCCTTTTCCGGGACGGTTAGGCTCTGCTCGTGGGTAAGGTGTGTACCGGAGCAGTAATTCAGAACAGAGAAGTCGAGTGGGTGTCTTATCTATTGAGAAGTTATGGGCCATCCTGAGTCTAAGGAAAGAGGACTCTTTATTGATATCATTAAGCATACACTTGCTAAGAGAGGCGTTAAGACCTCTCATGCACTATTGGCTAGCTTCTAACTTTTGTTGAGATGTGTTGTCCTTGGTTTCCAAGGGATGGAACTCTGGATGCAAAAACCTGGGCCAGAGTAGGAGAGGAAATGACAACCTATTATACTCTCCATGGACCCGAGAAGGTACTCATAGATGCATTTTCACTCTATAAGACATGCTAGATCAAGGATCTGAATTGAAAAAAAAACAAATAAAAAACTCAGGGGATCACGACTGTCCATGCCTGGTGCCTCTTTAACCATACAGGGCATCAAAGAACCCAAAGCTGACAGCCCTGTATTTTTTTTTTTTGACAGCCCTGTATTAACAAAACAATTGCCTGAGCAATTAGACTGGCTAAGCCTGGCTGAAGGCGAAACAAAAGACGCAAAACCAAAAGTGAAAGAAAAAATAGTCTATAGTGTTGAAGGAAGTGATCAGGATTCTTCAGATGATGAAATAGTTTTTCAAAGGTCAGAAAATAGTTCCCGCGCCAATGCAGACCTCCTAGCGAGGGCGTCGGCTCCTAATTATGAAACCAGTCTAAATTCTGAACTGCCCCCCAGCCTGGACTTGGCTGAGATCATTAACAGATATGTCAGTGACTTAGCCAAAGGAAAGACAGATCTCAAGCCTTATTCCTGTAATGTTCAATCAAATTCCTCCACATTGAGACCACAAACTTTAACAGGGTGGTCCCCAGGAAAGGGGGAGGTTCCCTTCCCCACCCAATGGAGTGTGGAGCTGAGCAGGGAGAGGAGAAGCTGAAGAAGAGACTGAGGAAGGAAGCAGGATGGAGCCAGAAGGAGACCTGGAGGAGGCGCATGGAGCTTAGAGACACGTGAAAAAACTGCGCTTGTCTTTTGGTCGTGGGCTGGGTGACACAGATGTGAGACCCGTGGGGAGGTGACAATGGCAGCTTTTATCTTGATGTTGATTTTGCTCTTTTCCTTCCAGACTTGTCTGGTTGTTTCTGACCCTTTTCTGTGGGTCCCCACTGGAAGATGCTTTAGACTTGTGGCAGGCTTTGGGGCCTTGTTCTGGGCTGATCCCACATGGATGGACTTTTACCCATGAAGGGATGGGTAACTTTGGGTGCTTGATTTAAAACTAGATTCTTTGCCTTTCCTGTATTGTTTCCTAATTGTATTAAAGATCCTTCCCATTAAAGTCTCATATGTTTTGTGTTGATGTGGCGGATGGCAGAACCCATTTAGAATAGGCAGGTTTGTGGGGTTTGGGCTGTCCCTCTCCCTGTCCTATAACAATTTTACCTTTTGGTGCTTTCCTGTACTTAATGTTGATAGCCAACTTGAGGAATGAAATGTTCGGCACGGTAAAGAAAAGGAGAGCCAGGCTAAATTTCTCAAAGGGAGTAAGTTTATTGCGCCCCGGGTGGACCTCACACACCCAAGGTGGGGGTCAGTGAAGCTGCGCACGTTGTTAGGGGGAAGCAGGGTTTTATAGGGTACGGAGGGGTCAGGTGGGAAGTTGGGTTCCTATTGTGGGAAAAATTTGTAGGGTGTGAAAAGTTTCCTGGGGCAGGTAGAGGTTCTTTGAGAAGAGACTCGTAGGGGGAGGAGGGAGGCTCATTGTCTGAGTCCTCCAGGCAGGTATCCGCATTCCTGCCCCCCAGGTGGGCTTCCTGGTAGCCTTTTGCATTCCAGCCACCTGCATGGACCTTTCCAGGAACCTCATTGGGAGCCCCTCCCCTTTGAGCTTTTAAAAGAATTAAAAAAGGCAACCATTGATTATGGAACTACTTCCCCTTATACTATATACCTAATAGAATCAGTGGCCAATCGATTGATTTCTCACTCCTCATGATTGGCAAATGACAGCAAGATCTAGTCTGCCTGCAGGTGTTTTTTTTTTTTTTTTAAAGATTTGTTTAATTTATTTATACAAGCACTGGGTATAGTCAGAAGCTCGGGAGGGTGAGAGAATTCCCCAGAGCCAGAGCGGGGAGCAGAACAGACAGACTGATGAAGTACACTGCTGAGGGGAGCAGCGGGTGCAGCAGGCGAGGTCTGCATGCCATGTGGGACCCTCGCCCGGTAGCCGGGGATCGAACCGGCACTGCAGAGCCTGCGGGCAGCTTCACAATCCAGTGTTCAATCGCTGCACCACCGGGGAAGCCCATGGAGACGTTTTCTTGCTGTGGAATGCAAACTATGAGGAGGAGGCACGGAGACTAGTAAATAAACATAATAGGGAAGCAAAAAGGAAAAAAGATGAAATTCCGCTTGAAATGGTTATGGGCCAAGATGATTGGCATGAAAATAGTGCTCAAATCCGGATTCCATCAGCAGCCTTCCATATTGTGCATGAGGCTGCAGTTCTTGCATGGACCCAGTTACCAGCCGGTGAAATGAAAATCTCTGGTCTTAGTAATAGCAAACAGGGACCCGAGGAAACTTACCAAGATTTTTTGTCACGGCTGATGGATGCTGTCTACAAAACTATTCATAATGAGGAGGCAGCTCAAATGCTAATAAAACAGCTGGCTTTTGAAAATGCTTTGATCTCATGTCAGACATTAAGAAGACCAATTCAAAGAACAGGCGACCTTAATGAATATGTCCTTAAAGAATATGTCTGAGTCTGTTCAGAAGTCACACCATCTTACCTTCAAGGAGTGGCTATAGCGGCTGCCTTAGAGGGACAGACCAGCAGCCAGTGGTTCGCCTCCATTCATAGACAAAAGGGCGAACAAACAAACAATGGTGGTGCCAAAACTTTTGGTACCTGTTTTTCTTGCGGACAACAGGGGCACTTCAGCAGAAATTGCCCCAATAAACCAGTCTCTGGGCCTCCATCAACCTTGTTTCAACAGTTTAATAAGCCATTTGCAGCCAATAATAGTGTGGCTCCTTTGAATGTAACGCCTCCAAAAGGTCTTTGTCCTCCATGCAATAAAGGATTTCATGGGGTAAAGCACTGTCGATGCAAATTTCATAAAAACGGCACTTTACTGCCACCTCATGGACAATCTATTGCTGCCACCGCCCTGACTGGTTTTTCAAACAATAACTTGCAGTCGGGAAACTGGGTGAGGGGCCCAGCCCAGGCTCCTCAAATAATTGGGGACTTGAATGGCCAGAGCGGAAAGTAGTCTCTGATTTCGCCCGCACGACTTCAACCAGAGCAGGCCTGGACTGGCCTTCCACCTCCACAGGACGTTACCTCCTGATCAATCATATACTGCGGCAGTGACGGAAGTGTATGGGCCCCTCCTGCCTGACACAGTGGGGCTGGTATTTGGCCGGGGCTCTACCTCATTGCAAGTCATTAAAGTAATATCTGCTGTTATTAACTCAAATTTTACCGATGAAATAAAAGTCATAACTGGAGCCTCCAGGAAAAACAATACAAATTCGCCCCGGTACAAAAAGTTGCTCAATTGCTTTTGTTGCCCATGGTATCGATTGACAATAAAACTGCATCCAACAATGAGATACCATCTCACACCAGTGAGAATGGCACATATTAAAAAAACTAGCAACAACAAATGTTGGCGAGGATGTGGAGAAAAAGGAACTCTCCTGCACTGCTGGTGGGAGTGCAAACTGGTCCAACCACTATGGAAAGCTGTCATGTAGCTAACAGGGCCAAAACAACAGCCACCAGCACCTGTCAAGCACTGAGTCTTGAAAGACAGAGCACCAGCAATCAGTACACAATTCCAAGTGGACCAGGCTACAACCAGAACTTTGCAATGCCGTTGCCCAGCATTGGGTACACATAGAAAGCTGTGTGGAAATTCCTCAACCTACTAAAGATAGAGCTTCCATATGATCCAGCAATTCCACTCCCAGGTATTTTCCCAAAGGACACAGAAACATCAATTCCAAAGAGCACCTGCACCCCTATGTTTATAGCAGCACAATTTACAATAGCTAAATTTTGGAAACAACCCAAATGCCCAAAAATAGATGACTGGATCAAGAAGATGTGGTACATATACACCATGGAATATTACTCAGCATTCAAAAAAGATAAACACATGCAAATTGCAGCAACATGGATGGAGCTGGAAGGGATCATGCTCAGCGAAATAAGCCAGAAAGAAAAAGAAAAATACCGGATGGTCTCACTCATAACAGGAATCTAGAAAACCTAAATAAGGGATCAGGAAAAAGAATAACTGTAAGAAAGAAAAAAATCAAAATCAACAAACAACTATGAACCAGAGACACACTTTGGGGGGGGAGGGGAAAGGAGTGATTGGGGTCAAAATCAGGGGGTTGCAATTGTATGGGGAATATAAAAATAAATTTATAAATAAAAAAAATTGCATCCAATACGTCAAAAGGGGATTCAGGTTTTGCATCCAGTGACGCGGCTTTTTGGGTCCAACAAATCAAAGACACTAGACCGACCAAAATTATAAAAATTCGAGGAAAAGCAATGGAAGGATTGCTAGATACAGGTGCCGATGTTACTTGTGTAGCGGGACACGATTGGCCTAGTGCCTGGCCTACTAAGACCACGTCCGATTCTCTGATTGGCTTAGGATCCGCAAACAATGTGGCTAAAAGCTCTCAAATTTTAAATTGGAATGATGGAGAAATATCTGGGACTTTTCAACCTTATGTCATGCCATCTCTTCCTATGACATTATGGGGGAGGGATATTCTCTCCCAGATGGGGGTGCTTTTATTTAGCCCCAATGATAAAGTTACTGCTCAGATGTTACCAATGGGTTTTCATCCAGATCAAGGTCTAGGACAGAGACTGGAGGGACGCGGGTTTCCCATTGAGGTGACTCAAAGAGAGCCAGGACAAGGTTTGGGGTACAATTCAAATTTATGAAGGGGGCCATTGCAAAGGTTACAGCCGACCCAATTGTCTGGAAGAGTGATGAGCCAGTTTGGGTTGAGCAATGGCCCCTGATAGAAGAAAAGATTCAGACTGTAACTACTTTAATTCAGGAACATTTAAAAAAGTGACATATTCGCCCTACAACCAGCCCTTGGAACACTCCTATATTTGTGATAAGAAAGAAATCAGGAAAATGGAGAGGCTGTTTCAAGACTTCAGAGCAATAACTGTTACTATGCAAGATATGGGAAGTTTACAACCAGAATTGCCATCGCCTGTGGCCATCCCCAAAAATGATCATGTTATTGTTACTGATTTACAAGATTGCTTCTTTACCATTCCTCTGTCTCCCCAAGACTGCGAAAGATTTGCATCTAGTGTCCCCTCTGTAAATTTAAGGAGGCCATTTCAGGGATATGAATGGACAGTTCTTCCCCAAGGCATGAAAAACAGTCCGACTTTATGTCAAAAATATGTAGACATGGTTCTGTCATCCTTTAGGGATCAGTATCCTTCCATTTACTGTGTTCATTATATGGACGACATACTAATCAGTAACGCCCAAGTAGATCTGTTAAATCAGGCCTTGACGCGTCTGGTGGATTTATTGCAGAGTTTTGGACTTGTAGTAGCACCAGAAAAAAATCCAAACATCTCTGCCAATTAATTATTTGGGAAGGGTCATTTGTTCTTTAACTGTGTTACCACAAAAACTGCAGCTGCGAAAAGACTCTTTACAAACGTCAAATGATTTCCAGAAACTACTTGGAGACATAAATTAGATTCGAGCTCATTTGCAACTGACAACTGCTGATTTAAGCCCACTGTTTGATGTGTTAAAAGGTGATTCTAAGATGTGGGGCTGGAGGGGGGGGGGCCCTGCTCCGTGCGTGGGGGTTCTAGCCAGCGGGAGCCCCTGGAAGGAGACCGCTAAGCTGCCATTCGGCGTCGCCGGCGGGAAGCAGCTCAGCCCGGTGCTGGAACTGCGGCAGCCCGGCGGGCCCCGTGAGGAAAGACGGGCCCTTCTGCCCGCAGTGCCGGGCACTGCAACCCCCTGACCCGACTCAGGACTACTTCAGCCTCTTGGATTGCAACCTTTCCTTCAGAGTTGACACTGCAAAGCTCCAGCACAGACTGAAAAGGAGTTCTCAAAGAAGCATTCGACCCTGGTGAATGATGCCTATAAGACTCTTCTGGTCCCCCTGAGCAGGGGACTATATCTTCTAAAGCTCCGTGGAGTAGAGATTCCTGAAGGGACAGATTATGAAATGGACAGGCAATTCCTCATGGAAATAATGGAAATCAATGAAAAACTTGCAGAAATGCAAAGTGAAGCTGCCGTGAAAGAGATTGAATCTATTGTCAGAGCTAAACAGAAAGAGCTGACTGATAATGTAAGCAGAGCTTTTGAACAAGATGATTTTGAAAAAGCCAAGGAAATTTTAACAAAGATGAAATACTTTTCAAACGTGGAAGAACAGATCAAGTTAAAGAAGATTCCCCTCTAATTGTTGCTAATTTTAAAGTTTTTAAAATAAAGTTCTTGCATATTTCAAAAAAAAAAAAAAAGGTGATTCTAATCCAAACTCCCCTAGGCAGTTAACACCAGAAGCTGCACAAGCCTTACAAAATGTAAATGCTGTGTTGAACAATCAGCAACTATTAAGGCTAGATTATACCAAGCCATGGGAATTCATAATCTTAGCCACCCCACACATGCCACCGGAATTTTGTGGCAAAAAGGGCCATAGGAATGGTTGCATTTACCAGTCACAGCAAAGAAGGTTGTTTGTCCCTATGCCTCTCTAGTAGCTGTGTTCATTGTTAAAGGAAGGCATAAGAGCATTGAACTTTTTGGCCAAGAATTCCCTGTTCTCATTTTGTAACAGGGTGGTCCCCGGAAAGGGGGAGGTTCCAGGTTTCCTGCCCCACCCAAGTGGAGGGTGGAGCTGAGCAGGGAGAGAAGAAGCTGCAGAGGAGACTAAAGAAGGAAGGAAGCACAATGGAGATCCAGAAGGAGACCTGGAGGAGGCACATGGAGCCAAGAGACACGTGAAGAAACTACACTTGCCTTTTGGTCGTGGACTGAGTGACACAGATGTGGGTGAGAGACCCGTGGGGAGGTGACAATGGCGGTTTTTGTCTTGATTTTGATTTTGCTCTTTTCCTTCCAGACTTGTCTGGTTGTTTCTGATCCTTTTCTGTGGGTCCCCACTGGAAAATGCTTAAGACTTGTGGCAGGCTTTGGGGCCTTGCTCTGGGCCAATCCTGCTTGGGTGAACTTTTACCCACGAGGGGACGGGTAATTTTGAGTGCTTGATTTAGAAACTATATTCTTTGCCTTTTCTGCATTGTTTTCTAGTTGTATTAAAGTTCCTTCCCTCTAAAGTCTCCTATGTTTTGTGTTGATGCGGCGGATGGCAGAACCCATTTAGAATAGGCAGGTTTGCCAGGTTTGGCGTTTACGGGCGGTTCCTCCAAAGGCAAGGCTGCTTTCATTATCAATGACAAACAAATGTCCATTCAAACGACTGAAATTCGGCCCAAAAGACTGAGTTATTTGCTGTTCTCTCAGTATTTAAAATTTCTAGTTTAGAGTTAGACTTCAGTAGAACTAACATAGATTTGATGAGTTGCTTAGGCCACTTTGAAGTAATTGATAAATTAGCCAAGTTAATTGAGTGCTAGGAGATAGGCTGATTTCAGTGATACAATATAGAATAGGACTTTCACGCCCACTCCAAAACTAGGAAAGTTTAATAGAATGATTAATTGTCACCAAATGTGCTGTCTGAAATAATTGATCATGTTAGAATAGACCTGTACCTAGAAAATTATTTGTCTTGATGTTTTTTAAGGTAACCAAAGAAATGCCCTTTTGTTATGAGACCAAGGGAGTCTCTATAGTTTCATGAGAAAATATGTAATGATTGTCTTTGTGCTATTCAATGCCTGTGTTGATGTAATCTCACCGCTCACCTTACTGTATAAATAAAGACCCGCTGAGACCCTCAGTAGGAGAGACTTGCACCAATATAAGAGTGCCTGTGTCTTCCTCACCCTCAGGCCCCCAAGTTTTCACCGATGCTGTCCTCTCCTTTTGGGGACCCCTGACACGACATCTAGCTGGAGCTGGTCTCCAGCAGCCCCCTCCTCTTGGCATGCAGCCTTGCTAGTGTAAAAGCCAGCCTGACTCCATCAGACAAAAGGAGAACTTGCAAGTGATGAGGGAAATCAAACTTGCTTATTGCACGTGGGTTGGAATGTTCATCTAATGGGACTTTCACTGCAGCAGTTGTGTCATTGCCTTCCCCTTTACTATCAATTTCAACATAACTTTGGACATTTTGCGCTTCCAGAGGATGGCCATAAGGAAAGTTGAAACCAAATGGGCAAGTTGAGTTCTAGTGAGTTTAGAAGACAGAGGAGCTTTGTGTGTTGAGATGCTGAAAGGAAGGACTGTCTACAAAGAGTTTTTAGGAGCCAGGACATGTCTCGACAGTCTACTTCATCTCAGAAGCCTCTTAGGAAACACATCAATGAGTTCTGAGGCCTGCCGGGCCCACCTCTGCCTGTCTCCGACCCGTGGAGCCAGGGCTTGCCTTGCCTTCGAGGTCCAGAGTTAAGGAAGCAGCCATATAAGTGCCCAGGGCAAGGCAGCCCAGACAGGTGAGGTGACGTGGTTAAGGTCACCTGCTGGTTGGAGGTAGATTCCAGATGAGAATACTCGTTTCTGGACTGCAAATCCAGTGTCATTTCCATAATATGATTATGTATTTGTTTCACATGTCTCAGTTACCTAACGATGGTTTTCCCCTTTCTTTGGCAAGAGAGTGACTCTTTCCCCCAGCAGAGTTCTGTGGTGATGTACGGATAATCCTCAGGAACGTCCCTGGGCTAACTTCTTCCATCTTAAAGTGTCATTCAGGCATCCAGGGGAGTCTTTCTCTCCCTCGACATCCCTCTTTCTCTTTCTTTCTCCCTTCTCATCCCCCTTTCTCCTCTTACTCCTCCCTCCCTCTCTCTCCTTCTCCCCCTAGTCCACTTTCATTTCCCCAGCCCCTTCCCCTATCAGAAAGGCACTGTGGGCTGAGAAAATGGCCCAGGCGGGCCTCAGTAGCAAGCACAGCCTACTGTTGATTCACTGCAGTGCCAGCACGGGCATAGCCCTCCAACTGGTACTTGGCAGGAGGTCTTGGCTCTCAGCACAATGGTGCTTTGTTATCACAAATGATCCAGTGCACTGAAGTGAGCTGGCACCAGTAACCTCAGCACTCCTGCCAACAGGTCACATGACTGGCACTTTCTGAATCCCTGCCCCTCAGTGCACCTGCACAGGACAGGACAGAGAAAGAAGCCAGGAGAAGTTTCTGCGTTTCCAGTCTAGGCCCATGGCTCCCACCTGTTGAGGCCCGAGGGACTTAGTGTAAGGACTTGTGAGTAAAGATTTTCACTCCCTGAGTTGGGTGCAGGCTCTTTATATGTGACCACAGGGCCGCAACTATTGTGTCTGGGAACAGGCCTGTTGGGAGACTACTGGGCCAGTCACCTCTGCTGCCCCAGGGAATGGGCTGGAGGAGTGATGTTCTTGGCTGTGGCCCGGGGCCACTCTGGTGTTATTAGAGAATTTTTTCCCTCTATATTGTCTTTTCCCACGGACTTACAATGTGTCAAGCACTGCTATCAAATACACACGTTTCACTGTGTCTCCCATTGTGCAGCTTTCATTCCAGAAAGTTGGGTCACCATTCTGAGCGGAGCTGGCCCAGGTGAACAGGTGCTGCTCACAGAGGGGGTGTCCACACTGCAACCTGCCATCACACAAGGAACACCACTCCGAGGCTTCCAGCTCATTTTACTTCAAAATGTCAGCAGAAGAGGAGATTGTTTTTAAAATTTCCTTAATCACATAGACTATTATGAGAATACTTTTCAGGATTTTTAATGAAATCATAGACTCTGAAGATGGGAAGAACTGCACTTCCTCCAACTGAGGCTTCAACATCTTCATCCAATTTTTGCTCCAACACCAAGTGGATGGCATTGGCTTTCAATTGCTCCTCAGCTAGCTCATGAGACCTTGGAGATTTGGTTTGGGTTGTTTTAAAATGTGTCTTAGGGGGATGAGAAAACCAAATTGTATAATTGTCTGAATATTGAATGACAATCTACAGGGTAGTTCTATCAACTGCTGAAAGTGGAGTATTCAATGGTAATTGTTAAATAGTTTATTTTGTCTTTCAATTTTATTCATTTTTGCTTCCTAAATTTTGAGACTCTGCTATTAGGTACTATTACATTTATAATTGTTCTATCTTCCTAATGCGTTTACCTTTTATCATGATGAAATGCCCCTCCTTGTCTCTAGTAACTTTTTTTTTATCTTAAAGTCTATCTTACCTGATAGTAGTATAGCCACCTTGACTCTTATTGCGACTGTTTGCATGGTATACCCTTTTCATCATTTGTATCTTTTTACATGAAATATGTCCCTCTTTTAGATAGTATCTATTGACTCTTGCTTTTTTTATACAGTCTGAAAATAATTGCCTTTATATTACAGTGTTTAGTCTATTTATATTTAATATAATTATGGATATGGTTAGATTTAGGCCTGCCACTTTATTTTTGATAACTGTCCTGGGTTTGAATGCAGCAGGTGGAGTGTGTCCAGGAGGGAGGCAGCTGTGCCCGGACTTCAATGATATTGGGTCTTGCTGTCGATGAGACCCATCACGTTCTCCCCCAGCCTCCCTCTAGTTCCTGCCTGAGCTCACCTCCAGCTGCTCCTGCTGGGCATCTGGTGGTTCTAGCCCATAGTAAGTGAACCCATAGTAAGTGAACATTTCTCAGTGGCATTTGGACCCAAAGCTGTTGGAGGCTCTAGAAACCTGTTTTTCAAGGAGTTGCCAGTGCCCAGAGTGAAAGACAAGGTACAGACTTCATTCACACACATTTTTGGGGGAGGAAAAACACCAGCGGGGCCACAGGCCTGCATGTAAGGTGGGTGCTGCTTAGGCTGGTGGGGGTGGGCTATACATGGGTTTCCTCACAGGTGGAATAAGGGGTTTCCCCAAGTAAAATTCCTTTTAGAGCCAAGAGTTAATGCTTTGATTTCTAACCAAATTCCTTAGAAATGATTTTCCCCCCTTCTATTTTATTTTAACCAACATACTCCCTGGCCAGGAAATGGTCAAAGTATTGCAGCCAGTGTATCCCTCTCTGCTCAGTACCAGCTCCACACAGAGAAGACCCACCCCTGAGTAGTTTTGGGAGCCTGCAGGGTGGGTGCCCAGAGTGCTGCAGCTGCACTCACTGGGGACAAGGTAGGGAGGGCGACCCCATTCTCTCCCCAAATCAGAATGGGAAGACTTGGTCACATCCTCTCAGAAGTTCAATTTTTGTGTCCCCTACTTGGTTTTCTTCCTCTGGAAACAGGTCACCAACCCCTAAGAAAACCAGGCTCATCTCAACTGTTTCTCACACTTAAAACTCATCTCGTGTCTTCTCCCTCACATAGGACCCAAATGGTCCTAATTTTGTAAATTCTGTCCCTGTAGTCCTGAAAGCTGATGAACTTTCCAGATGCTTGGTTACCCTGGAGGGAACGAGAGCACAGGTGTCGGCAGAGGCCAGGGGCCATTTCCCCGAAACATGGTCTGTGAGAAGCACCACACAGCCTGGTGGGGGCTGTGGGTTGCAAAGGACAGTGGAGCCCCAGAGGCTCAGCCGGCCATGGCCGTGGCATAGCCAGAGGCACCCCAAACCCATCCTTCCTGCCGGGAGCAGAGGATGAACTATGTACAAACCATCCGGTTAGGATTCAGTCTGCTGGTGAGCAAGCCGGGGAAAGGGCCGCTGACGGCAGAGTCTGTGAGTGCGTGAGTCTGTGAGCGGCCCGCTGCCTGCAAACCACAGCCCAGGCGTGCCCTGTCTGTCGGTCACACTCGCCCTCTGAAAGCAGATCAGAGGCCTGGCAGCACTGTGGCTTGCCGCCGAAGGGTCCCATGGAACTCTGCTTGGGCAGAAAACTTGGTCCGAGGCTCTGAGGCCTCTGGGGGTCACACTAAGTTCATCTTCTGTGGATATATTTTTAAAAATCCTGCCAACTATGCACAGTGATTTAAAATGCGGGCCCTGAAGTGACTGAGCGAGTTCTGGGTCTGACGTCTGGCTCTGCCCTTAAGAGGCATCTGCTCAGGTCAAAAACCCGCCACCTCCTGGAGTCCAGAGCAAAGCAAGCAGTATCTGCAGGCAGCACCTGACACACAGGAGCCTGCCCCTGGCCCCGGGCTTTTGTTACCTGCGGCTTTCAGGGCGATCTGCAGCTCATGGGAGGACATGGTGCTGGATTTGTCAGTGTCGAATTGACAGAAAAGGTTCTGGGGGAAGAGAGCAGAGGCATGGAGGAGGAGGGCCCCAGGGAGGGGACGCCTGCCCGTGCAGTAGTCGGGGGTGGCCAGTGTGGAGGGGAGAGTCCTCACCAGGGCCCAAAGAAGCAAGTGCTGTGTTGGGCCCTGCAAAGGAGGTTGCTTCCTTGGGCTTTCCCTCGGGGTGGAAGCACCGTGGTGCCTCCAGAAGTATCACAAGCCCTTCTGGAATTTCATCATGTTTGTTCTTTTGCGCCTTTTCTGAAAATTAATCCTCTTGCCTGCAACACCATGATCTCTAAAAGCCCCTTCTGCTCTAGGTTTGTACAATCCCCTCGGGGCCAAGCTCAGCTGGGTTTTGTACCATCCACTTCTTCAGTTTGTCCCAGAACACTTTGAATTCATCAAACTCCAGCTTTCCGTTGCCACTGGTCTGTGTCAGGAGTGAGTTAAGGAAGAAGCAGCAAGTATGTTTCAACCTGAGAATTCAGAGCCGGGCAGTGTGACGGGCATGGGTGACATGGATTCGGCCTTCTAGGGAGATGGTTCAATTATTAAACCAGGAATCTCTGAAGAAGGCACAAGGTAGGGGTCAGAGAGGGAAACATGAAGATTAAACACACGTGCAACTACCCCCCCCAACACACCCCTCTTCATTTCCTGGGATGGGACCCCAAAGTGGCAGTAAGATTCTCAAGTCCTTTTCGAAGTGAGGTGGAAAGTTTAATTGATTTCAGACCCTAAAGAGCACAAAAGAAAAACAAACTTATCTAAACTCTTCTCTTTGAGGCTGGTACTTACAGATGCAGCAAATGCAAACAACCTTGGGCTGAGCTCAAGGGCCAGCTGGGAACTAAGATGCAGAGAGAGAAGGGGTTCTCCAGGGGAGGAGGCAGCACCAACGGAAAAGAAGCTTCTTCATTCATCATTATGAAGTGCCCCGGGACGAGCCAATAACCTTCAGCCAAGTCCATATTTCTTTGCCCCTCACCTACTTTTCAGCTTCCTTTCATCTTGGACCCTTGTGCCCTGAAGTGCTTAGACCCTTTGTCTCCCACAGTCTGGGGACATTAAAACTTCCAAATAATTGTCAATCAATGGTATAAAACATTGGGCTTACAACGCTGTGACAATCAGTTCTATCTCATATTTGGGCCCCAAATCTCTGCCCCTGCTCTTGGTGGAAGCAGGTCCAGAAGAAAGGCCTTGCTCATCACCCCTCAAGAATGAGGAGCAGGTGGTGAGGTGAGGAGCAGGAGTAACTCCAGAATGAGGTGTTGTCACCAGCCTGGTTACTAAAAGTTCCTCGTCCTTGCTCTGGTCCTGAAGACAAACCCAACTGAGACTGAGATGGAGAACTTTTGTAGGCATCACCAACCCTGAATTGACTGAAAGAAAACAGGAGTTGTGACCTAGGTGGCAAATTCCTTAGCCCCTAGCTTTGATGAATGATGCCAACCCAATCACCTAATGGCCATGAGTCAAGTAACAGGTAGCACATGCTCATCCACCTGCCCCACAGTCCCTGCACCTTTAGAGCTCAGAGATGGCTTTTGAGAAAATAGCCCATCACCTCTTCAGGTTGCTGGCTCCTGATTAAACCTGATTTCCTTCCACCAGCTCTCATCTCTTGAGCTTTGGCCCTCGAGCTGCAAGTAGCTGGAGCCTGGCTCTGGTAACATCTTCAACAACAATCCCCCACAGAGAGTCTGTGCCTCTGGGTTCTGTTCCATTTCTAGTTCCAGGGGTCTCCCAGTCTTTGGCTACTGTTTGTGAAGACTAGCCTGTAGGTTATGGGTGTAATGTCCTAGGCAGGTCTGCAGACAAAAATGTTTAACATCTATTTTTGCCCACATATTTGGAAGAATACGTCCATTAGAGAAATGATGTTTTTACAGGAAATCAGACTTAGCTTCTTAAACTGAATGTCCTTTTCTGAAACCACACATGAAAGTAGAATTATTTGAAATCTGATAAGACTGTTCCCAGATGCTGAGAGTCCCACAGGGTGGTCAGATCTGTGGCTGGCTAGGGTGTTGACCTTGTCAGTCTCTTAGGATACTGAGGAGAGCAGAAGTTGACATGGCTCTTGGCAAGGAAAATTTACAAAATATGAATAATGCCTTAAAAATGGGAATATCCTTCCATCCATTTATCCTCTCTTTATGATTTCTTTTTTTTTAAATTAAGCCTCCCTCCACCTTTTTTTTTTTTGAAGATTTTTATTTATACAAGAACTGGGCTATAGGCTAGATGCACGGGAGGGTGAGAGGATTCACCAGAGACAGATTTGGAACACAACAGGCAGACTGATGAAATTACACTGCTGAGGGGACCAGCAGGCGTGACAGGAGAGGTGTGCCGTGCCATGCGGGACCCTCACCGGCTGGCTGAGATCGAACCTGCACTGCAGAGGCTGCGGACAGCTTCACAGTGCGGCGCTCAACTGCCTGCGCCACCAGGGAGGCCCTCTCTTTACGATTTCTAAGCAACGAATTGTAAAGGAAGACTTATTATTAGGTTATTTAATGGCAAAAATCAGAAGTTCTAGAAAGGACCAATGGAAGCGTCTCAACAATAAGTTGGGTTATGTTCCTATGATGGATTATTACGCAATCTTTATGAATTTTTAAGCATATTTAATGATCTGGGGGAAATGTTCATAAAAATTCATTCTACAAAGCAGGGTTAAAATTATTGGAGAAATTTGAGCATTCACACACTGCTAATGGAAATGTAAAAGAAATGCTTTGGAAAATGGTCAGGCAGTTCCTTAAAAGATTAGCTATAAAATTACTTCTGAATTTGAGCAATTCTTTTAACTATATTCCCAAGAGAAATGAAAATACATGTCCACACAACAAACATGTCTTATGAGTGAATATTATCCTGTATATTACATGCGACAACGTAGATGAACCTTGAAAATGTCCTGCTAAGTGAAAGAAGCCAGATACAAAAGAACCACATATTACAGGATTCCTTTTATATGAAAAGTCCAGAACAGGCAAATCTATAGAGACTGAGAGTATACTAGTGGTTGCCAGGGGAAGGAGGAAGTGGAGAAAGGATGGTGAATGGGTGCAGGGTTTCTTTTTAAAGTGATGAAATGCTCTCAAAATTGATTGTGGTGATGATTGCATAATTCTGTGAATAAGAATGGTTGGTATGTGTGCTTTAAATGGGTTTATTGTATGTATGTGAATTACACCTCAAAGCTGTTAGAGTAAAAATGTCTGCCTATCTATTATCTATCTATCTATCTATCTATCTATCTATCTATCTATCTATCTATCTATCTACCTACCTCCCATCACCCATCCATCCACACACTGAACATAGGATAAACGGACACTTGTTTGCAGACACACAAGTTTAGGAAGAGTTATTTATTTATTTATTTTTTAAATAATAAATTTTATTTTTATATTCCCCATATAATTGCAACCCCCCCATTCTGACCTCAATCCCTCCCCTCCTGCCCCCCACCCCCCAAAAAGTGTCTGTGGTCATAGTTTTTTGTTGATTTTGATTTTCACTTTCTTATAGTTATTCATTTTCCTGGTCCCTTATTTAAGTTTTCTAGATTCCTGCTATGAGTGAGACCATCCGGTATTTTTCTTTTTCTTTCTGGCTTATTTCGTTGAGCATGATCCCTTCCAGCGCCATCCATGTTGCTGCAAATTGCATGTGTTTATCTTTTTTGAATGCTGAGTAATATTCCATGGTATATATGTACCACATCTTCTTGATCCAGTCATCTACTTTTGGGCATTTGGGCTGTTTCCAAAGCTTAGCTATTGTAAACAGTGCTGCTATAAACATAGGGGTGCAGGTGCTCTTTGGAATTCATGTTTCTGTGTCCTTTGGGTAAATACCTGGGAGTGGAATTGCTGGATCATATGGAAGCTCTATGTTTAGTAGGTCCAGAAATCTCCACACAGCTCTCCATAGTGGTTGGACCAGCTTGCACTCCCACCAACAGTGCAGAAGAGTTCCTTTTTCTCCACACCCTCGCCAACATTTGTTGTTGCTAGTTTTTTTAATATATGCCATTCTCACTGGTGTAAGATGGTATCTCATGGTAGTTTTGATTTGCATTTCCCTGATTACAAGTGATGTTGAACATTTTTTCATATGCCTGTTGGCCATTTGCATTTCCTCTTCAGAGAAGTTTCTTTTTAGCTCTTCTGCCCATTTTTAGACTGGATTATTTTCTTTGTTGTTGTGAGTCTCATCAGCTCTTTGCAGATTTTTGTGATCAGTCCTTTATCATTAGTGTTGTGTGCAAAAATGTTCTCCCAATTGGTGGGGTTTCTCTTTGTTTTGTTATTGTCTCTTTTGCTGTGCAGAAGCTCTTTAATTTGATGTAGTCCCAGCTGTTTATCTTTGCCTTCACTATCACTGCTTTGGGTGATGTGTCTGTAAAGATGTCTTTGATGTGCAAATCCCGTAGTGTTTCGCCTATATTTCCTTCTATGTATTTTATGGTTTCAGGTTTTATGTCTAGTTCTTTAATCCATTTTGAGTTTATTTTTGTGTATGGTGTGAGGTAGTAGTCAAGCTTCATTCTTTTGCATGTAGCGACCCAGTTTTCCCAGCACCATTTATTGAACAAACTTTCTTTGCTCCAATGCATAGTCTTTGCTCCTTTGTCAAAGATTAGTTGACCATAAATCTGTGGGTTTATTTCTGGATTTTCTATTCGATTCCATTGGTCTGTGTGTCTGTTCTTGTTCCAATACCATGCAATTTTGATGATTATGGCTTTGTAGTAGAGTTTGAAGTCTGGGAGTGTGATGCCTCCATTCTCTTCTTTTTTTTTCAGGAGAGCTTTGGCTATTTGGGGTTTTTTGTGATTCCATATGAATTTCATCAATAATTGTTCTATTTCTTTGAAGAATGACATTGAAATTTTGATTGGAATAGCATTGAATCTGTATATTGCTTTTGGTAGGATGGCCATTTTAATAATGTTTATTCTTCCAATCCATGAGCAGGGGATGTCTTTCCATTTCTTTGTGTCTTCTTCTATTTCTTTTAACAGTGTTTTATAGTTTTTTTTGTATAGGTCCTTTACCTCTTTTGTTAGATTTATTCCCAAATATTTGATTTTTTTGGTTTCAATAATAAAAGGGATGGTTTTATTGATTTCTTCTTCTTCAGATTTATTGTTTGTGTATAGGAAGGCTACTGACTTTTGCATGTTGATTTTGTATCCTGCCACTTTACTGAACTGATTGATGAGCTGAATTAGTTTTTCTGTGGAGTTTTTGGGGTTCTCTATGTATATTATCATATCATCTGCAAATAGTGACAGTTTGACTTCTTCTTTTCCTATTTGGATTCCTTGTATGTCTTTCTCTTTTCTTATTGCTCTGGCTAGGACTTCCAGTATTATATTGAAAAGCAGTGGTGAGAGTGGACATCCTTGTCTTGTTCCAGATCTTAATGGAATTGCTTTCAGCTTTTTACCATTGAGAATGATACTGGCTGTTGGCTTGTCATAGATGGGCTTTATGATGTTGAGGTATGTTCCTTGTATCCCAAGAATTTCAAGGGCTTTTATCATGAATGGGTGTTGCACTTTGTCGAAAGCTTTCTCAGCATCTATTGATATTATCATATGGTTTTTATATTTCTTTTTGTTGATGTGTTGGATAACACATCCCATACATCCCATACATTTAGGATATTGGTGTCCTCCTTGTCATTCAATTCAAAGAATTTTTAAATTTCTTCTTTGATCTCCTCCTTAGTCCAGTGGTCTTCCAGTAGTGTGGTTTTTAATCTCCATGAGGTAGGAAAGTTCCTTGCCTTCTTTTTATGGTTTATTTCTAGTTTGATGCCTTCATGGTCAGAAAAGATGGTTGATTGATTTTCGGATGTTAAACCATCCTTGTGTCCCTGGCATGAATCCTGCTTGGTCGTGGTGAATTATCTTATGGATACATTGTTGGATTCTGATAGCTAAAATTTTATTGAGGATTTTTGCATCAGTGTTCATTAGGGAGATTGGCCTGTAGTTTTCCTTTTTTGTGTTGTCCTTGTTCGGTTTTGGTATTAGTGTAATGTTGGCTTCATAGAACGTGTTTGGTATTGTCCCTTCCTTCTCAATATTTTGGAAGAGTTTGTGAAGGATAGGCACTAATTCGTCTCTGAATGTTTGGTAGAATTCATTTGTAAATCCATCAGGTCCTGGGCTTTTGTTTTTGGGGAGGTTTTTGATTACCATTTCAATTTCGCTGCTTGTAATTGGTCTTTTTAGTAGTTCTATTTCTTCTTTATCTAGCTTTGGGTGATTGTAGAGTTGTAGGAATTTGTCCATCTCCTCTAGATTGTTGAACTTGTTTCCATATAACTGTTCATAGTAGTTACTGATTATTCTTTTGATTTCTGCTGTGTCCGTTGTGATTTCTCCTCTTTCATTTGTGATCCTGTTTATTTGTGCTTTCTCCCTTTTTCCTTTGTGAGCCTGTCTAGGGTTTGTCTATTTTATTGATTTTTTCAAAGAACCAGCTCTTGGTTTCATTGATCTTTTGGATTGTTTTTTTAGTTTCAATTTCATTTATTTCTGCTTTGTTTTTATTATTTCTTTTCTTCTACTGGTTTTGGGGTTTTTTGTTGTTCTTTTTCTAGATCTTTGAGCTTCGAGATTAGGTTGTTTCTTTGAGTTCTTTCTTGTTTCTTGATGTGAGTTTCTATTGCAATATATTTTCCTCTTATTACTGCTTTTGCTGCATCCCATACATTTAGGATATTGGTGTCCTCCTTGTCATTCAATTCAAAGAATTTTTAAATTTCTTCTTTGATCTCCTCCTTAGTCCAGTGGTCTTCCAGTAGTGTGGTTTTTAATCTCCATGAGGTAGGAAAGATCCTTGCCTTCTTTTTATGGTTTATTTCTAGTTTGATGCCTTCATGGTCAGAAAAGATGGTTGATATGATTTCAATCTTGGTGTATCTGTTGATGTTTGTCTTGTGCCCCAGTATGTGATCGATCCTGGAGAATGATCTGTGTGCGCTTGAGAAAAATGTGTACTCCGTTTTTTTGGGGTTTAGTGTTCTATAGATGTCTGTTAAGCCCAAATGCTCGAGGTCCTCATTTAGAGCTTTGGTTTCTTTACTTATTTTTTGTCTTGTTGATCTATCCATTGTTGATAGTGGTGTGTTGAAGTCTCCCACTACGTATGTGTTTTCTCTGATGTCTTGTTTCAGAGAGGACAACAGTTGTCTGATATATTTTGGTGCTCCTTCGTTTGGTGAGTATATGTTAATGAGTGTTATTTCTTCTTCAAGTATTGTCCCCTTGATCATAATGTAGTGACCATTGGGGTCTCTTTTTATCTTTTTGAGTTTGAAATCTGTTTTACCTGATATAAGTATAGCTGTTCCTGCTTTTTTTTGGTCCATTTGCTTGTAGGATTGTTTTCCATCCTTTAACTTTGAGTCTATTTTTATCTTTTGTAGCTAAATGTGTTTCCTGGAGGCAGCAAAAAGTTGGGTTTTGTTTCTTAATCCAGGCTGCAACTCTGTGTCTTTTTATTGAAGAGTTTAGTCCATTTACATTTAGAGTTAATATTGATATGTTAGCATCTATATTTGCCATTGTGTTTGTCTTTCCTTTGATTTTATTTATTTATTCTTTTAATAACCTTTTTTTTTTTTTGGCCTTCTTTCGTTGTTATTCGTCCCTCTGAGGTTCTGGCTTTAGGACTCCTTGTAGTATTTTTTGGAGTGGGGTTTTAGTCGTAATGAAATTCCGGAGTTTCTGTTTGTCTGGGAAGGTCCTTATTCTTTCTTCATAGAGGAAGGAGAGCTTTGCGGGATAGAGTATTCTTGGTTGGCATCTGTTTTCTTGGAGTCTGTTGACTATGTCCCTCCACTCTCTCCTTGCCCATAGTGTTTCTTCAGAGAAGTCTTGTCAGCCTCATTGGTTTTCCTTTGAATGTTATCTGTTTCTTCCCTCTTGACAGCTTCATTATTTTTTCCTTGTCCTGGATTCTTGGGAGATTTACTATTATGTGTCTTGCTGTATTTTTCCTTTTGTCATGGAAGTTTGGTGTTCTTCTTGCTTCTTGTATATCAATTTTCAGTTCCTTCTTTGCATTTGGGAAGTTCTCTTCAATTATCTCCTGGAATATTTTCTCTGTTCCTACATCTCTCTCCTCTCCTTCTGGTATTCCTATAACTCTTATATTTCCTTTCCTCATGGAGTCAGATAGTTCCCGAAGTCTTTCTTCGTTCTTTTTCCTTCGTACTTCTCTTTCCTTTTCTGTTTTGGTTCTTTTTATTTCTGTGTCTTCAAGAGAACTTATTCGTTCTTCCATTTCATCTATTCTGCTTTCATTGCTTTTCCCAGAATTCTTTAGTTCTTCCATTAATTCTTTGATCTCCTGCATTTCTTTTACTTCCCTCTTTAGGGACTCAATTTCATTCTTCTGATCGTTGATTATTTTTCCCTTATCATTGTTTTCCTTTATGACTTCTGTCAGTTTTTTAATCACGGCAATTTTAAATTCTCTTTCTGGAAGGCTCAGAAGTTCTTCCAAGTTACTGTCGTTGCAATCTGGGGGCTGGTTTTCTTTTTGTGGTGTGCTTTTTCCCTGAGGAGTTGCTAGGTTGCGTGTGGTTCTTCTACTCCCTACTGTCTGTTTTCTAATTTGCCTTATGTGTTGGGACACTGTGTTGCTGGGACTGGCCGGCATCTTGGGTGAGCTTCTCTGCTCCCCTCTGCTCCTCCGAGAGCCATCTGTCAGTTTCAAGCAGTCTTTACTGAAGAAAGGTCCCTGTTCTAAAATGCCGATGTGGGGACACACTCCCCTGTGCGCCTGGTCTGCCCCTGCGGTTCCAGCTCCCCCTCTGGGTTTGGACTGCTGGCCAAAGGGGGTCTGGCGTGGGCGAACTTCCCCCGCTCACCTCTGGCTCCTGAGGGAGCCTTCTGCAGGCAGTCTTTACTGAAGAAATGTCCCTGTTCTAAAATGGTGATGCGGGACACACTCCCTGCGCATCTGGTCTCAGGCACACTCTTCTGCGCGCCTGGTCTGCCCTGGCTGTGGGTGCTCACTCCCCCTGTGGGCTCAGACTACTGGTCGGAAGGGGCCCGGCGTGGGCTAACTCCCCAGCTGGCCACTGGCTCCTCCAGGAGCCTCTGCTGGTTTCAGGTCACTAGGTGGCGCCAGAAATCTCTCCTAGAGCCCTTGGGGAGCTGTTTTTTTTTTTTTTTCACCCCGTGGAACAGGGAACAGAGCGGGAATGGTAGGGTAAACCTCAACAGCTTTGGGGTGCTGTGTCTGCCTTGTGCCCCACCGTTGTGGAGAGCCCACACCCCGAATTTCGTGCCCCGGTCTCAGTTCCAAAGCCCTCAGGTCCAGGACGTGGGCTGTAGCCCAGTTCAGTGTCCACAGAATGGCGTCTTTTGCACCCCGCTCCCGTGCCTGGGTGCCTGGTTCCTGGTTACTCAGTGAGGTACTTTCACCTCAGTGAGGGTCTTTGCGCGCGTCTCCCTGCATGCCTAGGTGGCAGGCGCGGGGACCTGGGCAGCCGCGATCCCGATCTGCGTTTGCTTTTCAACCGTGCTGCTTTTCCGCGCGATCCCGATCCCGATCCCGATCCGCGTTTGCTTTTCCAGCGCGCCGCTTTTCCGTGCAAGCTTACCTGCGGCCCAGGGCTGTGTGCTGGTGCTGGTCTCCTCCTGGGGGGGGGGGTCTCTGTTTATGGCGCCCGGAGCTCACCTCCGTGGCGAATCCTGCAGGGTTCTCCGCAGCTCCTGTTCTCGGGGTGTGGTGGCTGAAATAGTTCCTTTCCACTCACAGTCCCGCTTGCTGCGTAGTTTGTTCTTGTTGGTCGTTTTAGTTTGTTGTTTTCCTCCTCTCTGCCGGTCGGAGAGTGCCGCCTCTGTGGGCGGGGGAGGAGAGCAGGGTTCTGCGCTTCCCTCCCCTCTAGTCCTCTTTTATGGCCACTTTCTTCTTCGGGCAGTTCGCTGGCGTCACCCGTTTATCTTCCGTGTCCCAGTTCTCACTGGGACCTGCCGCTTTTCCTCCCTATTAACTTTTTTTAATGGGAGATCTTACCCGCAGCGTCTCCTCGCTGCATTGTTGCCAAGAAGCGTTATTTAAGGGTGTTGAGATTACTAGTGATTTTTATCTTTGTCATTATCTTTTCTGCATTTTAAAGAATTTCCTCCTGCAAACCTGCATCATTTTTGGAATCAGGAAAGAAGCTGCAAAAGCTATTTTTAAAGTCCGCCTGAACTCAGACCTGGAGCAGGGAGCCTGGGGAGCAGAGCAGAACCAGGCTGGGTGCCCATCATGGGTCCACTATTCCATGGGAACCCTGGGGATCCCTGAGGGGTGGTGGGTGGGAACACTGACTCTTTTGCAGCACAGCATCTAAAACATATTTGAGTTCTTCTGCTGACACCTCCATGTCCTATTGAAGTGGAGACAATTGCTTTTTGTGACTCAGTATCTTCTTACAGTTTCTTTCAATGATGAGCTTAATTTGACTTGAGAGCTAGTCCATCCCTCAGCACCCTGTTGCTTGCCCGGGTGCCCTGTACTGTGGCCGTAGCCTGCTCACATCTCTGGGAGCTTCCAGCCACCCAGGAGGGGGGGTAAGTCAGGCCAGCCCAGGCATGCTTCCACCAGCCCTGAGCCCGAGCTCCCTAAATGGCTCCTGTGTCAGAGGACACTGGGATCTGAGTGTCCAAGCCTCTGTCACAGCAGAAGCACCAGGAGAGCTTCAAGAATGCCCATACTGGGGCTTATCCCACTTTGATCAGGACAACTGGGAGTATGCTTCATTGATTATTTTTCAAAGCTCTGGGGATGAATTTCAGAACCATTGACCTAAATGGTCCAGTAAATCCCACTAAATCTCAGCACCAGCTGTGATCAGAAGCTTGAGAGAAATGCAGAGTCTTAGAGCTAGGCCAATATTATTTACAACTACCAGCTGAGAGGTTTCAAGGGAACACGGCTAGAGCAGTACCAAGGACATAGGAAGCCTGGGCAGGACAGGGAAGACCCCCACTCCCCCGACCCCCAAACAGCGAGGGTCTCCAACAAGCAAGCTGAGCAGCTGAGAGGGTGGGATTGGGCAGGAAAGGGCAGGAAGCAGGGCACAGACGCTCCAGGTTGCCTGACCCGCAGCTGCCCAACCTGGCCACATCTCTGTTAAGTGGCAAAATGCGGGCATGCATTGGGCATCACAGGAACTGTCCTGACAACACCACCTTCCGCAGTGCAGAGAGAGCATGATGAAGGTGCCAATTTCTGGGCAGAGGTCAAAGGAATCCCCTCCTAAGGCTTCTGTAGTTCCCTCATAAAGTTTCTGGGCCTGGCTGGGCTCCGCTGGGTGCTGTGGCCCCATCAGTGCAGTCTGGAGTGAGAGCTGTGGGGAGAAGGTCGTCCTCAGCCCTTCTCAAGAGAACAGGGCTGCTTTCTCCCCGCCAGCTCCTGCCTGCCTCTGGGTCCCTCTCAGGGAAGTGTCACCTCATGCTTGGAGGGGGAGGCCAGGCCCCTTGGCCCTGCAGGGCATCAAGGGCACGGGCAGCCCTACCTCACCGGCGATTTGTTCAAACAGGGCCCAGAACTCCTGCTCCTCCTCTGTCTCCCAAGCAGGCAAAGTTGGCTTCTGAGGCTAAAAATGAACCAGAGGAACTTGCTTGGGAGCCACAAGAGAGAAATGGACATTTAGTTTCCAAAGGAAAAGCAGGAAAGGTGAGCCCTGGGCAGGAGGTGGTGCCGCCTGCTGGTGGAGAGGCCAGGACATCCATAGCAGCCTCACAGGCCTGTGCTGGGTGGTGCCCAGGACTGGCCACAGCCAATAGCATTGGGAATGAGAGTTTCCTCTCCTTGTGAGGGCTCTTTAGAAGAAACGTCTGGAAGGACTTCCTGGGACTGGTGGTGCACTCCTCACCTGACAGATGAGAGGATTTATGGAAACCTGACTCCTGGCATAGGCCTGATCCACCCAGGGCTGCCATCACCCCTCCCCTTCTTCCAGTGCATACTGCACCACCTTGACTAGAATTCCCTGATTAATCATTTGTCACGGTAGGTGGTAAATCTTTATAGGCAGGATCTTTCCAGTACAGAGCACCGGGCCTGGTGCATGGCAAAAGGTCAGTAAAGGTTTTGGATGTTTTGTTTCGGGTCTGCTCATGAGCTGCATCCCAGAGAGGGCAGCAAGGAGAAGAAAGTCCTTCCTGAAAACTGGTCACTGCTCGAGATGGGGGTGTCAGATGTTCTGGTCACATCAGCATCTCCTGGAAGCCTTACAACCCTTGGACAAGACTAAAACCAGCCCCTACCTCTCTCCCAACAGACAACATCAGGGAGAACTGATGTGTTCCCCAAGCATATGGTCAAAAATTCTACCTGCTTCTCCTGTTTTTGTTTTATCAGTAGCTTTTCTGAAATTGCATACTTTTTAAAGAGATTCCATCCACCTAAAAACCATCAGTAACCTCTCAGGGAACAGAGGGGTGGGCAGTTCTGTTGGAAGAAAGGTCACTTTTGTTCTCCAAGAGGTTAGAATCAAGGTACTTCCTTGCATTGCGGTAACCATTCCTTGAACTTGGGAATTTTCAGTGATGTTATGGTCTGAAGGAAATTTCCAGGACCGTCGCTGAATCCCACCCCCACAGTAGCCCAAGAAGGCTCACCTCAGGAAGGGCAATGTCTACATTTCCATCCATGTCCCTGTGGGCACAAAAACCATGTTGATAATCATAGATTCACTTCCCCATTAGATGCTGCAGAGCTACAGGGTTCAGAGGTGCTGGAAGGTTCTGTACCATAGAAGCCTTTGGTGTGAAATGTGACTGCATTTCACAGGGTGTGCAGCCTCCAGGCACTGACCTCCCTCTCCACTTGTCACTCAGACCTTGCCCAGCATGAAAGTTGGAGGAAGACCACGTGGTCATCACTCCAAGCAGGGCTTGTCCATTCTGAATTGTGAAAGAAGACACTCAGCTCGTTGAGGATTAATCATTAGTGGCAAAATTTTAAAAGCTTATAGAGCAAGTTGAGGTGGAACCAACAAGATCAATTTTGAAGCTGGATTCTTCACCCTTGGCCCTTCCCCCATTGATGTGAACCCCTGAGCCCACTGGGAGGGTGAGTTTCTGTACTCACAGGTGAGGAATCAGGAGAACCGTGACATCATGTTTACTTTGCTGCCCACACATATAGGGGAACCCGCAGCACTTGGGAAGTAGTCAGATTAGAGGAGGAGCAGGCTTCAGCTGTCAAATATGGAAATAGTTGGAAGAATTAAGTTGTTTTTCTTTTTAAAGATTTATTTATTTATTTATACAGGCACTGGGTACAGTCAGAAGCACGGGAGGTGAGAGAATTCACCAGAGCCAGAGCAGGGAAAGAACAGCCTCATAGAGGGAGGACAGCTGGGGGAGAAGTCCATCACACCATGTGGGACCCTTGCCGGCTGCAGGGGATCAATGGGAACTTCAGAGACTGCGGGCTGCTTTGCACACCGCGCCGGGGATCGATCCAGCACTGCAGAGGCTGCGGGCCACTTCGCAGCCTGGTGCTCAACCTCTGCGCCACCACGGGAGGCCCTGGAAGAATTCAGTTTTACAGATTAAATCCCGAAGCATTTTCAAAGACAAATTATTGAAAATTCAAAGGGAAAAAAATAATCAAACATTAAGAGGAAACCAGGACAGTCCCCCTTTACCTCTTCATGCCCTGGGCCTCCACAACATAACCCTTTCAGAGCTTTTCATTATAGTTTAGGAGTCTCCAGTGAGGATGAAGCCAAGGGAAATTGAGCTGAAGGTGGCTTTTCTGTGACGGAGCTACTTGTGTCTGTTATTGATACTTGTGGAATCACAGCAGATGGTGCACTGTGTATGATATTCACTATCACAGCAGATTATACGCTGCATTTCTTAGGTTCAATATCACCTTCCATTACACATTATTGTACATGCACTGAGAATGGAGTTACCTTTGACCTCACCCCCCTAACGGACAAAGAACATGAAGGGTAAATGATGGGCTCAGCCACAGGAGTTGCCGATCTGCACGGATCTCGCATAGGGTTGTTTTGTGTGAGTGGATACTGGTCAGTTCATCCTCAGTGTGTATCAGTATCTGAGAGAAGACTGGAGAAAGACTTTGCAGCAGAGTTTTAAAAATCAAAGATTGCATTGCTTCTCTGTTGCTGACGAGAAAGAACCACGGCTTCTACAGTCAGCTTGGGAAACCCAACCAGACTTTGTAATTGTGAAAATCAGTACACAACACAGTGCAATTCTATGCCACTAGACAAAACAAATAATAGCAATTCACAATGCCAAAGGACAAACATGAGCTCTAATACTTATGTCCCTTATCCAGAACAGGCCATGCAGCCACAGTCATCTCCATCTTGTTGTCTCAGGTTGATAGTTTGATGGGAATCAACAGAAACAGAGTAAGTAGAACTTGTCACTCTCTGGGATACCTAGAGAGTCTCCATTGGGAGAAGAAATAGGTTCTTGAAACTTGAACCACCCACCCCCGCCCCTGCCAAAGTTATTATTTTTTTATATTCCCCATACAATTGCAACCCCCTGATTTTGACCCCATCCCTTCCTTTCTCTGCCCACCCCAAAGTGTGTCTCTGATTCATAGTTGTTTGTTGATTTTGATTTTTTTCTTTCTTATAGTTATTCTTTTCCTGGTCCCTTATTTAGGTTTTCTAAATTCCTGCTATGAGTGAGACCATCCGGTGCTTTTCTTTTCTTTCTGGCTTATTTCGCTGAGCATGATCCCTTCCAGCGCCATCCATGTTGCTGCAAATTGCATGTGTTTATCTTTTTTGATTGCTGAGTAATATTCCATTGTGTATATGTACCACATCCTCTTGATCCAGTCATCTATTTTTGGGCATTCAGGTTGTTTCCAAAGCTTAGCTATTGTAAATTGTGCTGCT
>NW_023604979.1:0-29900 GCF_014898055.3 Talpa occidentalis | reverse complement strand
AACTAAAAAAAACAATCCAAAGATAAATGGAAACCAAGAAGCTGGTTCTTTGAAAAAATAAATAAATAGACAAACCCTAGCCAGGCTCACAAAGGAAAATGGAGAGAAAGCACAAATAACAGAATCATAAATGAAAGAGGAGAAATCACAACGGACACAGCAGAAATCAAAAGAATAATCAGTAACTACTATGAACGTTATATGCAAACACGTTCAACAATCTAGAGGAGATGGACAAATTCCTACAACTCTACAATCACCCAAAGCTAGATAAAGAAGAAATAGAACCACCTAAACAGACAATACAAGGAGCGAATTGAGAATGGTAATTAAAAACCTCCCAAAAACAAAAGCCCAGGACTGATGGATTTACAAATGAATTCTACCAAACATTCAGAGACGAATTAGTGCCTATCCTTCACAAACTCTTCCAAAAAATTGAGAAGGAAGGACAATACCAAACACGTTCTATGAAGCCAATATTACACTAATTACCAAAACCGAATAGGACAACACAAAAAAGGAAAACTATAGGCCAATCTCCCTAATGAACATGATGCAAATCCTCAATAAATTTTAGCTATCAGATCCAACAATGTATCCATAGATAATTCACCACGACCAAGTTGGATTCATTCCAGGGACACAAAGGATGGTTTACATCCGAAAATCAATCAACGTTATCCAACACATCAACAAAAAGAAATATAAAAACATATGATAATATCAATAGATGCTGAGAAAGCTTTCGACAAAGTGCAACACCCATTCATGATAAAAGCCTTGAAATTCTTGGGATACAAGGAACATACCTCAACATCAAAAGGCCATCTTATGACAAGCCAACAGCCAGTATCATTCTCAATGGTGAAAAGCTGAAGCAATTCCATAAGAATCTGGAACAAGACCAAGGATGTCCACTCTACCACTGTTTTTCAAATATAATACTGGAAGTCCTAGCCGAGCAATAAGACAAGAGAAAGACATCCAAGGAATCCAAATAGGAAAAGAAGAAGTCAAACTATCACTATTTGCAGTGATTGATATTATACATAGAGAACCCCAAAATCTCCACAGAAAAACTAATTCAACTCATCAATCAATTCAGTAAAAGTGGCAGGATACAAAATCAACACGCAAAAGTCAGTAGCCTTCCTATACACAAACAATAAATCTGAAGAAGAAGAAATCAAAAAAACCACCCCTTTTATTATCGAACAACAAAAAAATCAAATATTTGGGAATAAATCTAACAAAAGAGGTAAAGGACCTATACAAAGAAAACTATAAAACACTGGTTAAAAGAATAGAAGAAACACAAAGAAATGGAAGACATCCCCTGCTCATGGATTGGAAGAATAACATTATTAAAATGGCCATCCTACCAAAAGCAATATACAGATTCAATGCTGTTCCAATCAAAATCTCAATGGCATTCTTCAAAGAAATAAACAATTATTGATGAAATTCATATGGAATCACAAAAACCCCGAATACCAAAGCTCTACTGAAAAAAAAAGAAGGAAATGGAGGCATCACACTCCCAGACTTCAAACTCTACTACAAAGCCATAATCATCAAAACTGCATGTATTGGAACAAGAACAGACATACAGACCAATGGAATCGAATAGAAAATCCAGAAATAAACCACAGATTTATGGTCAACTAATCTTTGACAAAGGAGCAAAGACTATGCATGGAGCAAAGAAAGTTTGTTCAATAAATGTGCTGGGAAAACTGGGTCGCTACATGCAAAAGAATGAAGCTTGACCACTACCTCACACCATACACAAAAATCAACTCAAAATGATTAAAGAACTAGACATAGACCTGAAACCATAAAATACATAGAAGGAAATATAGGCGAAACACTACGGGATTTGCACATCAAAGACATCTTTACAGACACATCACCCAAAGCATGATAGTGAAGAGAAAGATAAACACTGGGACTACATCAAATTAAAGAGCTTCTGCACAGCAAAAGAGACAATAACAAAAACAAAGAGAAAACCCCACCATCTGGGAAACATTTTTGCACCCAACACTAATGATAAAGGACTGATCACAAAATCTGCAAAGAGCTGATGACTCAGCAACAACAAAGAATATAACCAGTCAAAAAATGGGCAAGAAGAGCTAAAAAGAAACTTCTCTGAAGAGAAATGCAAATGGCCAACAGACATATGAAAAAAAATGTTCAACATCACTTGTAATCAGGGAAATGCAAATCAAAACTACCATGAGATACCATCTCACACCAGTGAGAATGGCACATATTAAAAAAACTAGCAACAACAAATGTTGGCGAGGATGTGGAGAAAAAGGAACTCTTGTGCACTGTTGGTGGGAGTGCAAAAACTGGTCCAACCACTATGGAGAGCTGTGTGGAGATTTCGACCTACTAAACATAGAGCTTCCATATGATCCAGCAATTCCACTCCTAGGTATTTACCCAAAGACACAGAAACATCAATTCCAAAGAGGCACCTGCACTCCTATGTTTATAGCAGCACTGTTTACAATAGCTAAGCTTTGGAAACAACCCAAATGCCCAAAAATAGATGACTGGATCAAGAAGATGTGGTACATATATACCATGGAATATTACTCAGCATTCAAAAAAGATAAACACATGCAATTTGCAGCAACATGGATGGCACTTGGAAGGATATGCTCAGCGAAATAAGCCAAAAGAAAAAAGAAAAAACCGGAGGGTCTCACTCATAGCAGGAATCTAGAAAACTTAAATAAGGGACCAGGAAAATGAATATAAGAAAGTGAAAATCAAAATCAACAAAAAACTATGAACCAGAGACATTTTTGGGGGGTGGGGGGCGGAGAGGGAAGGATTGGGTCAGAATGGGCGTTTTGCAATTGTATGGGGGAATATAAAATAAATTTAATATTTAAAAAAAAAAAAAAAAAAAAAAAAAAAATAAATCGGCTTCCTCCTCACAAAAAGTGGAAAGAAAGGAATAGAAAAGCTGTGTGAATAGAAAACACCACAAATGGTAGCAGGATTCTGCAGTTACATACAACATGTGTACATACAGTCATGTGTACCAAATAGATGGGTTCAAAATGTTTAAAGCAAAGTCTAATTGAACTATAGGGAGAAATTAAGAAATTCATTAACAGAGAGTGGTATTTTAACATCTCTTTCTTATGTATTGATAAGTCAGATGGACAAACAAAATATCAATGAAACAGAACAGTTGAATAAAACGCAATTAAAATGTGATTTAGTTAACTTGAACCCTGCATGCAACAAGTAGAAAATACATATTCTCTTCCAACATGCTTCATAGAAAACTTTTAAAATTGACCATGTACTAAACCCTCCAGGGAGCTTCTACAGAGCTTAGGCAAGAATTTCACACTTTGTGCCTCCCTTGGGGTTAGACTCAGTGCTCTCAACACAATGGCCTGAGTTCAATCCCCAGCCAGGGAGCTGACCCACATGGCACAGCAGACCTCTCCTGTCTCACCCGCTGCTCCCCGCAGCAGTAGATTTCAACAGACCCACCTGTTCTGCTCCCTACTCTGTCTCTGGGAAATCCTCTTACCACCCCACACTTCTGGACTACACCCCAGTTCTTCTATGCAAAAAAAAAAATTTCACAAGGCCAATTTTGAACTGAATTTAGATATTTGCAATGAATAACTCTGAGATGTCTGGAGCTAAATCTTAGGCACCCTGGGTTTTCTTAAACACATATTTAATAAGCATATAGATTAACAATATTCTAACTTCAATACTTTTAAAGTATTAAGTATTATATACGCAGCTACTGAAATTATTGGAGACACATATGTCTAACATGTACTATGTAATATATTGGTGGCAGGTATTTGGTTTGAGCCTAGGCCTAGGATTTGAACAGGTCTGACAGAGTGAAAGAAAAGAATTTCCAATAATTTCAATAAGTTTTTTTGAGAGGTATGAAGTAAAATGGACAAGACAACAATGCATTTAAGGCATGGCTGGTAGATATGATAGTTACATGGGGTGCCTTTGGATCCATGGCTGAGCCCTACAAGGAAAAAAAACATAATCTTCTAGCACACAGGGATAAAACAAACAATTCAGAAATGCATAAAGGAATATGTTCCCCCTTGGGGTGGCAGTAAGTATAACTTTGAAAAAGGATTTCATGGAATGCATCTTTATTTTAAATTCTTGAGAGTTTCTGAATTGGGGTCACTGATAAACCATGGGTCTCCACACCAAGGAGGTGAAATCCTGAAACTGTAGCAAGTGAAGCAACAGCCTCAAACAGCCCCACCCCAGGGCAGGAGATCTCAACAGAAGTCTCTAAAATAGAATATGATTTCATCAGTTCCTCTGATACATTCCTGGGGACTCCAAGAAATAAGTGTTTGAGATGTTAAAGAAGGCTAGAAACTAGAGACAGCAAAGATGCAGTGAAATAGTGTATGCATCTTAATGGGACCCTGAATACTTTTAACCACAACAAACATTCGGCAGTGTAGAAGCCAGCCTCCAAAATGGCCCCGACTGAGTCTCACCTCCAACTCAAGTAGTACCCATGACCAATAAAACATGGCTGAGTAACAAGTGATTTCCAAAATGTAATTATAAAAGTAATTGCAGTTTCCACCTTAGTCTATCTCTCTTAATAGAAAGAAATCAGCTGTCTTATCTTATAGACAATCAAATTGTCCTATGAAGAATCCACATGAAGGGAGTGAGGACTTCGGCCCATCACTGGCATCAACCTGGCTTCCACTTGAGATAACCATCTCGAAAGAGAACTTTCCAATATAGCCTCCAGATAACTGTAGCTATGGTGGATGGATTCACAGAACCTCGTGAGGAATCCCAAGCTGCTTATAAATTAGTCACCCAGGAAAACTGGGTAAGATCACAAATGTTTACTGTGCTTTCAACCACCAACTTTGGGTATAATTTGTTTCAGAGATACATGACTTTATGCTCAGTATTTCTAAAAGGTAACAGAAACCACTTGAGTAAAACTGAAGCATGGAAATAACAAAATCTAACATATGATTTTATGAGAAAAGAACTGAGCCCAAATGATAGAAATATAAAAGTATAATATTCATAGTGTAAATGCTTACTTTACCTTAACAAAATGCTTGGCATTATGATGACAGAGAGGAAAAGAAGCTTTGCAAAAGTAAACCTCACATCATGAAAGTGTTCAAGTAATTAAATAATTGCAAAGGGCAACCTTTATGTCGTAAATGTCACTGATGGTATTTTCTTTTGATTTCTACTTTAATTCATATAACGTATCATACTATTAGAATATTTTATATCCTTTTGGTCTTTGCTCTGTTCTCTATATTACCCATAAAATAATTGACAGAGGAATTATTTTACATGGGCAGTATCTATGCAAACTGAATGAATAACAAACCATTACATTCACACACTTTCTTCTTTTTTCTGAAGGTTACTTTTGCTATTCAAAATCTTTTGTAGTTCCATATAAATTTCAGTATTTATTGTTCTGTTTCTTTAAGTACACAGGCAATAATGCTTCAAGTTTTAATCTATTGAGATTTGTTCTTCTCTCAGGTATAGAAAGAATAAACAAGTGAAACAAGTAAGATGGCACACCACTTTGGATAGCCAACAATTTGCATTTACATAAAATAAAGATATAAAACCCAGTAAAATCCACCACACCATTTTAGCTTGAAATCCCATTCCTACCAAATCCACTATTTTATTTAGTTCTTATTGAACAGACAATATATAGCGTTATTGTCTTCTAAGCTATGTGTTTTTATTAAAGAGTAACTTGTGTAGCCATTATCCTAGCCTTTGATAGCTATAATTACTTAATATTTATATAGTGCAAATTGCTTTCCCATTCTGAACTTCACAGGTACATCTCTCTTTGATTTAATTACCATTAAATATCACTGGCATTTATCATTCTGTATATGACTAAATCTTTTTTTTCTTCTTTATTTTTTCTTTTTTTCTTTTTAAATTTTTTAAAACAGTATTTTCTTCTCCCCTCCCCTTCAGGTTGAGTATCCACAGAAATTCCTTCCCCAAGGCACCCATGCACCATCGCCACAGTCTCCTGTTCTCCTCCCTCCCTCCCTCTGATCCCTCTCCCTCCTCCTCCCCTGCAGGATGTCTCTGATTTGTAATTGTCTGTTTTTGCTTTGTTGTGTTTTGTACTGTTATTATGTTTTTACATTGATGTATATGACTAAATCTTTCATTCATTTGGAATTTATTTTTGTATATGTTGCTAGTGAGTAACACAACTTCATTCTCTTATTTGTGATTTTCTAATTTTCCTAGCACTGTTTACTAAAGACTCTCCTTTCCCCATTTTATGGACATTGCTGTTTATTGTAGATTAGATTTTGGTATGTACGTGGATTTATTTCTCAGCTTTCAATTCTGTTCCATTGATTCACGTATCTACTTTTGGACCAATGCCATTGTACTGCTGCCTTATAAAAATGTTTAAAGACAAGTAAAGCAATACATCCACTTTTCTTCTTTTTTCTGAAGGTTACTTTTGCTACTTAAGGTCTTCTGTAGTTCCATATAAATTTCTAATGGGTCAATTTAGAAGAATATTGATGTGTGTGTTTAGCACCTTTTCTCTGCCATCTCTCCTGCAGATCATCCCAAATTCTGCTCTGTTCTTCCCAAGCAGGTAAGTTAGTACCATATGACCAGGGTCTTGGAAAGTTTACTCAATTCTGGAGTTTATTATCAGAGAGTCCCCTTATCTGCAGACACAGGCCACATTCTCTAACACATAGTTTTCCAATTAAAGGAAACAGTTTGGCCTCTATAATCTTTATTTCTGTCTTATTTCTTAATTTATTTAGAATTTGGGTAGAAAGTCCTAAAGGACTTCAAACATGAGGGATGAGAAAAACCAGATACTCTATAAAAAGATACCCAGACACTATCCAGCATTCTCATGAATTCCAACTTTTATACTCATTTACACTACCTATATTGTTTGAAGTTACAAAAAGGAGACTCAAAGAAATTAAGCCAATAAACTAATATGATGTGATGAAGAAAATATAAATGCAAAGCTGATTTTCAGACCAAGTATGACATAATAAGGTGATGTCAAGCTAACACAAGAACCAAAAATCATCAAATTAATCACCTTATTGTGAAGTCCTTGCCTTCAAAAATACAGATATATTTAAGTAATTAAATCCAATTAAACCAAAAGCACAAATAAGGGCTAAATATGCCTGCATTTAATTTCAGGTCCACAGCATTCCCTATTTTCTGTCACTATCAGGAAATTATCAGGAATACTTCATTTTCTAATTTGTCCTTAAGTTCAAACAAAAAATTAGAAATAATGAGAATTCAGAATCCACCTTTATAGACAGTTATCAATACTACTCCAATCTCTAATTTTATCCTCTCCTATTAAGAGAATCTATTCCAGGCATGCTGCCTTCTAATACCAAAGAAAAGGAAAGACTACATAATTGTGAAAGAACCCAGCTTGTGAGACAGATTTGATTCCCTAGTTAAATTCTACAAAAATATTCTTCATGGTGTATTTTTCTGAACCTAATGACAATAGGTGTGCCTCTGTGGGCAAAATTTGAAGACAGGAAGGGTTGAGGACTATTTCCAATAAAGTTCAGGAAAAAGGTTACCCTGAGAGTATGAAAACAGGCACTTGGAAGACCCAGGAATAACAAAAATAAAACAGCCAAACAACGTTAAAGATGGACAAGTAGTTAAAATGGAAAATCAGTGAATGCAAAGATTGTCAGCTGAACAAAATGTGGAACTCATTTGTTCAATATTTACTGAGCAACTCTCTATGTACTCATTAACTACTGCAGTGAACATAAAACTGTTCCTTCCCTCGAGGTACTTGACATTTAGTTGGGGAGGTGAAATGCACAGAAACAAAAGGGAAATTATATTAAAATAAAATGTGATTAAATAATTATACAGGAAATGTAACAGAAGAGGATATAGAACATGGAGGAAAGTGAATGGAAAGATTAAACTTTAACTGCTCTCTTCCTCTGCCAAGAACTGTCCCATAACAGCTCATTTAAATATCATGGTAAGATAGTGCCTCCAGCAGAATGGTCAGATATCTTCTGCTTTATTACTTTATATTCTTTTTTTTTTTTAGATTTCTTTCTTTTTATTTATTTATATAAGCACTGGGTACAGTCAGAAGCACGGGAGGGTGAGAGAATTCATCAGAGCCAGAGCGGGGAGCAGAGCAGGCAGAAGGACCTAAGTACACTGCTGAGGGGAGCAGCGGGCAGCAGGAGAGGTCTGCGCGCCATGTGGGACCCTTGCCCAGCGGCCGGGGATCGAACCAGCGCTGCAAAGGCTGCTGGCAGCTTCGCAACCTAGCACTCAACCGCTGTGCCACCGGGGAGCCCTATATTCATTTTTTAAAAAGATTTATTTTATTTATGCATCCAAGAACTGGGATGTAGGCCAGAGGTTGGGGGTAGCGGGGAGAGGATTCACCAGAGATAAGAGTGGGGAGCAGAACAGACAGATTGAAATCCACTGCTGAAGGGAGCAGCGGGAAAGACAGGAGAGGTCTGCTTTGCCATGTGGGTCAGCTCCCTGGCCAGAGATCAAACTAGTGAGAGCTTCAGTGGCTGCTAATTAGCTTCACTGTGCTGAGACTTAACCCCTTGCACCACCAGGGAGGTCCTACTTCACCTTTTTGGAAGGGCAGGGTGAGTAGAAGAATCCTGTGCCAGCTTAGTCAGGCTTCCTTCAAACTATAACTTCATTTTATCTTCTCTGTGTGACTATGGGAGGTTATTTAATCTCACTGTGGCCTCACTTATCCCTCTATAAATTGGAAGATCAGAGAATCAAGCTTCATATGGTTATCATGGAGATATAATTGAGTTTAAAAATATAAATTGTTTTTTTACATAGTGTAATAAACTACTGTTACCTCAAATTTTATATATACATATAGTTTTATATATATAGTTTATATATATACATATATATATTGTTTTTAACAATGCCTGGCACAGTGTTTAAAAAGCTCTTTGTTCAGACTTCTGGAGAACAAAGCTTATTAGCTCAGTGACCTTGGAGAAATTGCTCTGATTCTCTACATCTCTGCTTAATCATCCAAAAGTGGGGGTGGTAACTGTATGCAATTTGCTGGATTGGTGTGAATATAAAATAGAATAAAGCAAGTAAAGTTCTTGAATAAATAAATATCATAGTAAGTACACATGATTTTCCCCATTTTATAGATGAGAAAGTAAAGACTCAGATTCTACAATGTGTCTAGGTTGCAGAGCTAGTAAGTCAGCTATCAAGTACTTCATTCTAGCTCTGTCATATTCCAGACCATTTTTTCTTTCGACCAGGCAATGATTTTTCTGTAAGAAACTCTATGTAGAGGAAACCAAACACTGGAAAATAAGCAGAATACATTCATTAATCCACCAAAGGTTTATGAAATATCTGCTCTGTCTGAGTACATGCATATACTAGGAGAAAATTATCACAAAGAAAATCATGTATCTATATTTTTGAAGTTTCTAAGCTAGAGATTAGCAAAAACAGGTGAATGAATGAATGAATAAACAAACAGATACAAAATTAAGAGTTCAGTAAGGAAAGTGTCACAGAAACAACAACAAAACAGGAAATCCTAGAGGTTCAAATAAGGAATGATCATATTTTAAGAGAATCAATAAGGATGGGGTAAAAGATGGAAAGGTGGGCAGGCTGATTATAAATTAAGCCAGAGACTCAATTACAGAGAATAATATAACTAAAAATGTAGAGGGTAAAAGCAAATGTGGATGGTAGACTAACAAAAACCAAAACTATCACTGAAGTGTAAGATGCCAGGAGTGTACTAAATAAAGAAAAGCAGAAAAGTAGATAGCGATCAGGTCGTGGAAGACTATACACAACTGGCTACTGCTATGCTAAATTTTGAGCACAATAAACAATTAGGTTTTCAAGCCCAGAAGAGTTATTCTATGAATTAAGTTTTAAATGATAAATGCACGCCGTTTCCCCATTGTAAAGGACACTCTTGAAAATCCACTGAAGTAGCACAGTGAAAAGGATTCCAGGTCTGAACTGGCATGATGGCAAAAAGAATGAAAGGGGAAGAGAAAGAGGCATAAAGCTGTTTAAGGAATAGAATCTAGAGTCTGTAAAACTTGGTAACTGGTAGCCTGTTGAGAATAAAAGTGCCAGAGGTCAGAGAAGAGCTCCCCGATTTCAAACTGAAGCAACAGAAATGGGGACAATGTGAGGCGTGACTGCTGGGCTGAGCAAGGCATTGTGTAGTAGAAGAAGAGAAAAGTTATTCTGAATCTGTAGTTTCACTGAAATAGCTGAAGGAAGAGACCTTAGGAAGAGACGGGAATGTCATGAGATGTTAGACTGAGAGATACAAACTGCATGAAGCTAGACATGTTCAATAAGTTCTTGAAAGTAAATAAAGTCAGCAAGAAAGAAAGCATAAAGTGAGGAAAGAGAGAAGGATGGAAAGGGGCAGTAGAGACATGACACCAGAGCCTGTGACCCACAGGAGAGGCAGCCTTTTTTGGTCCACTTAAACCTCATAGAAACTCTCAACAACAACAAAGAAAATAACCCAGTCAAAAAATGGGCAGAAGAGCTAAAAAGAAACTTCTCTGAAGAGGAAATGCAAATGGCCAACAGACATATGAAAAAGTGTTCAACATCACTTGTAATCAGGGAAATGCAAATCAAAACTACCATGAGATACCATCTCACACCAGTGAGAATGGCACATATTAAAAAAACTAGCAACAACAAATGTTGGCGAGGGTGTGGAGAAAAAGGAACTCTCCTGCACTGTTGGTGGGAGTGCAAACTGGTCCAACCACTATGGAGAGCTGTGTGGAGATTTCTGGACCTACTAAACATAGAACTTCCATATGATCCAGCAATTCCACTCCTAGGTATTTACCCAAAGGACACAGAAACATCAATTCCAAAGAACACCTGCACCCCTATGTTTATAGCAGCACTATTTACAATAGCTAAGCTTTGGAAACAGCCCAAATGCCCAAAAATAGATGACTAGATCAAGAAAATGTGGTACATATATACCATGGAATATTACTCAGCATTCAAAAAAGATAAACACATGCAATTTGCAGCAACATGGATGGCACTGGAAGGGATCAGGCTCAGCGAAATAAGCCAAAAAGAAAAAGAAAAATACCGGATGGTCTCACTCATAGCAGGAATCTAGAAAACTTAAATAAGGGACCAGGAAAATGAATAACTATAAGAAAGTGAAAATCAAAATCAACAAAAAACTATGAACCAGAGACACTTTTTGGGGGGTGGGGGCCGGGAGGGGAGGGATTGGGGTCAGAATGGGGCATGTGCAGTTGTATGGGGGAATATAAAAATAAAATTTATTATTTAAAAAAAAAGATTTAGGATATAATAAAAAAGAAATTCATATTTTCATAAAAAAATAAACTTTTGTTATTTAAAAAAAAAAAACTCGTAGAAACTGGAAGTTAAAGAACCAATATGACATATCTCCCCAAAAAAGCAGAATAGTAGAGTAGGTAACATGCATCATGGAAATCAAAGAATGAAACAAGAAGGAGAATACAGATAACTGTATCCAGTGTACATAGGTCAAAGAGAATGAAGTCAGGGAAGGTATCTGAAGTGTTTTCAGAAGCATGGTGAGACTATTAACGTGGTTTGGAGTGTTGGTTATAGCAGACACTCTGGACTTCATAGATAATAAACCCCAGTGTTTAAAAGGCAGGCACAGGTCTAGGGGCTAAGTCTCAGTGAAATCACCACGATGGCCTGAGTTCGAACCCTGGCCAGGGAGCTGACCCACAAGGCACAGCAGACCTCTCCTATCTGGCCCATTGCTCCCCTCAGCAGTGGATTTCAGTCACTCCACCTGCTCTACTCCCCACTCTGTCTCTGGTGAATTCTGTCACCGCTCAACCCCACATGTCTGCTGACACCTTAGTTCTTCTACACACACACACACACACACACACACTTTTAAAGAAAAAAGAGAAGGCAGGTCTTATGTCCAGTTCTTTTATCCATTTTGAGTTAATTTTTGTGTACATTGAAAGGTAGTGGTCTAGTTTCATTTTTTCGCATGTGGTGGTCCAGTTTTCCCAGCACCATTTATTGAACAAACTGTCCATGTTCCATTGCATATACTTTTTTTCCTTTGTCAAAGATCAGCTGTCCATATAAGTATGGTTTTATTTCTGGGCTCTCTATTCAGTTCCATTGGCCTGTGTGTCTGTTTTTGTTCCAATACCAAACTGTTTTAATTATTATGGCTTTGTAGCATAGCTTGAAGTTTGGAAGTGTGATACCTCCTTTCTCCTTTGTTTTCATCAGTAGGGCTTTGGCTAAGCTATGGAAACAACCCAAATGCCCAAAAATAGATGACTGGATCAAGAAGACATGGTACATATACACAATGGAATATTACTCAGCAATCAAAAAAGATAAATTCATGCAATTTGCAGCAACATGGATGGAGCTGGAAGGGATCATACTCAGCGATATAAGCCAGGAAGAAAAAGAAAAATACCGATGGTCTCACTCATAGCAGGAATTTAGAAAACTGAAATAAGGGATCAGGAAAAAGACCAATTATAATAAAGTAAAAATCAAAATTAATAAGCTACTATAAACCAGAGATACACTGAGGGGAGGGAGTGGAGGGATTAGGGTCAAAATTAGGTGGGTGGTAACTGTATGGGGACTATGACCAAGATGAAAATGCATACATTGTGCAAAAATGAAAAATGTAAAAAAATATATAAAATTTTAAGAAAAGAAACTACGTGATTAAAAAAGAGAGAGAGAGAGAGAAGGCAGGCAGGGAGCCAATCCCTGCGGAAGGCCTCAGTACCAAATTAGTTTGAAGGAAGGAAAGCAAAGGAAAAGAAATTCAAAGAAAAGGTCTAGAGCCTAAAAGCATTTCTATTGAAAAATTAAGTAAACATTCATTTCTAATTAACTAATTACTCAGCTGCAGAAAGTTGTCCAAAAGGACTCACACAGTGAAATAACCTTTTGTGTAAATGGTGATTCATTCCTTGGTGAGGGTGTCACTGAAAAATTTTGCTGTTAACCTTTGTAAGAATTTGGTGACAAGTTAAAAAAGAGAAATAAAAAAAAAATTCAAAACCCCTGCAAGAGACATTCTAAAAATGGAACAAAAACATGATTGTGAATGACATAAAAGTAACCATCAACATAAGCAGATGACGCCAGATGGAGACTGCATACACAGAAAGGGCATCCCTGCCAATTATAAAAATAAGAACGCACAGGCAAGGAAAAAACAATGTCCCTGTAACAGCAGCAATCACAGCACTCTGCCAGGAGCGAGCAGGCAGTGTTTTTGACACATAAATGTGAATGTGTCTGACAGTCACGTCCCATTACAGGTTGTGTCTTCAATGATAAGCGTGTTCTGGTGGAGCAGAAAAAAGAGCTGCGGGATCTCCCTGCCCACGAAAGAATGATAGGAAGGGGTCAATCCAACAAACGGGTGCGAATAACTCAACACCACAGACCATTGGCTGGAACAGAGATCAGAAGAGAATCTAGAGACTAGGACAGAAATCTTAATCAACCTCAACTAGTCAATGTCTGAAATCACAACCACGTCTGTACTGCTAAAAGGGAGGATCACTCCAGCTTCAACATTCTAGTTGTTTACAGATCCTAGTATTTTTTTTTTTTTTTGCTATTTGACTGGTAAAAATCTAAAGGAAACCTAAAATTAAACATCAATAAAGCAATTTGAAAAGGCTTCAAAAGGCAGGGAAGATTTATGGACCTTCCTGGTTTTACTTTGGTCCAGCAACATACCCTAAACACTATGCATATGTCCTTGGTGTGCACAATAAGTAAAGGCAAGGGCTCCAGAGATAAACCACCAAGGCTTGAGTCCTGGAATAGCCATTTCCCCTTGGGGTGACCTATGCAGCCCCTCCTCACCTCTCCTGCTGCAGAGGCTTGGGGATTGCTTCACAGTGTGGTGCTTAACCCCTTGCGCCACCAGGGAGGCCCACATAAATGATTTTAAATGTGAAGTTGTTTTTTAGAAAATTTCTTTGGGCCTCCCAAAGAAATTGGGGAGGGTTAAGACCCACCCTATGAAGCTATCTGCAACCACTGCAGCTCGAGTTTGATTCCCGGCCAGCCAGGGAGCAACCCACATGACGCAGCAGACCTCTCCTGACTTGCCCACTGCTCCTCTCAGCAGTGTACTTCAGTCAATCTGCCTGTTCTGTTCCCCACTCTGTCTCTGGTGAATCCTCTTGCCTCCCCCCACACCTCTGGCCTGTACCCCAGCTCTTGTATGCACAAATAAATAAATCTTTTTAAAAAATTATTTTAGTGAACTTCTTAAAGAATCTGGTTATCTATTTCTCATAATCAGGGAAATGAAAATTAAAACCACAATGAGATACCACCTTACACCAGTAAGAATGGCACATATTAAAAAAAAACTAGCAACTGCGGCCTCCCCTTGTGGCGCAGCAGTTGAGCGCTGGGCTGCGAAGCTAACTGTACCCAGAGCTTGTATAATAAATAAATAAATCTTTAAAAAAAAAAAAACTATAAAAAAATAAAAAAAAAAACTAGCAACTGCAAATGTTAGTGAGGATGTGTTGAAAAAGGAACTCTCCTACACTGCTGGTGGGAATGCAAACTGGTCCAACCACTATGGAAAGCCATATGGAGGTTCTTCAGTCTACTAAATATGGAGCTACCATATGACCCAGCAATTCCATTCCTAGGGATCTACCCAACGGACACAAAAGCATTAATTCAAAAAAATACATGCACCCCTATGTTTATTGCAGCACTATTTATAATAGGTAAGACTTGGAATCAACCCAAATGCCCAAAAATAGTTGACTGGATCAAGAAGATGTGGTACATATACACAATGGAATACTATTCAGCAATCAAAAAGATAAACTAATGCCACCCACAGCAACATAGATGGAGCTTGAAGGGATTATGCTCAGTGAAATAAATCAAAAGGAAAAAGAAAATTACTGGATGGTTTCACGTGTAGGAGGAATATAGGGGATCAAGGAATAATAACAAAAAACACAAAACAAAAATACAGACAACTATAAATCAGAGACATTCTACAGAGTAGGGAGAAAGAAAGGGATCGAAATGAGGGTGGGAGCAGCACAAGGGACTATGGTGATGGTGCATGGGTGAACTGGTGGTAGAAATTCTATGGGGACTATATCTGAGAAAAGAAAGCAAACATTGCAAGAAAATAAATAAATAAATATGCTCAAAAAAAAAAAATCTGGTTATCATGATTTTGAAAAGCCATTTTTAAAAACCATTCTTTTTCATCTGTGAAGATGCCAAATGTTAAGGCCAAGTTGATTTTAGAAAAATTGTAATGCTTCTTTTCTTAAATTATGCTATCTGGTAAAATGACCTGACATCTGTTTAGACAGAACACTATACTCTGTAAAAGCATGATTTTTGAATAAAGACACTGATGAAAGTTAGAGAACAGGGCTTTGTTTCATTTTGCAGAAAAACTTCAGACCTCAGAATGATGCTATTTGAGTGCATAAAGGAGCTATTGAGGCAGAATTAAAACACTTGTTTGACCACTTTTGGTGGTAGGAAGAACAAAAAGGACAGGATTCTGTTCCAAGAGGTCAGATAACCACGGCTAGGGATATAAATGACCCAGGTTGAGCTGAGCTGAGAGAAAAAGAGTGTGACTTGAGTTGAATACTCTCCAAAGAAAAAAACCTGACAGCAGGAATTATGTTCTAAGAAGTGCAGTTATAGCAAACACTTGAAAATTTTCTCTAATGTCAGGGCTTCCCAAATGCTCACATCTTGGGTTATAAATGTTTCTTTGTCAACAACTTCTTCACTGTGTCGTTATCCAAAAATGGCCTTGCCAGCTTCAGTGGATTATAATTTCAAGTATTATAATAATTTTCAGTTACATGAATGCAAAATGTTAATGCAACACAAGACAATCAGTCTAATAACACTCCTTGCTGCACTGACATCCCTATTTAAGAATAGTGGGATGACTCATTCTAACCTCTTCTTGGCTAACTTGCATTTTTCTCTCTACTCTATATTCATGGCTCTCTATTGTTCTCAATTGACCTCATGTCCTTACTTTCAATTTCTCAGAAAAGTTCTTATTAAAACTATGGTAGAAACAGTAGTTAGTAATACTTTGTGATCTTTTCCTATCCAGCACTAGAGAAATCAGATTTTCCTTTTCATAATTTCATGGTATCCTTTCCTTATCTGGTAGCCAAAAATATATATAATACTTACTCTGAAAAGTCCCTGACAAGTAGCACCAAGAGAGGTGTAATAAATATTTTATGCTTCTTCTAAATTTAACCAGAATTTACAAAAATCAAGTAAATTTTAGGAGACTAAATTGATCAGACAAAAAGTAACTAATATTGCAGACTAAATATTCTATCAATACCACATAAGTTTTCCAGGAAAGACCAATCAGAAAATAAAGGTCTTCAATATTTTAGTCTACAATTTAGTACAAATAATTTACTTGTACATTTATTTACTTAAAATGTTAGAACTACTAAAAAGTGAGAAAAAATACACTCAAAATGAATTACAAAGTCTTCTGTCAATTGAGTTAGCTTATTAAGAAAACAAAGCACAATTTTCCACATGAATTTAATATTGTGAATTCATGAAATGGTAAATTTCTAATTATTTTGAATGCTCAAGAAATGGGGCTGCTATGCATTGGTTTACTTCAGACTTTTCACAGAAACTCTACAAGCAGGGAGAGAATGGATGCCATGCTGAAAATACTCCATGGTTAAAAACTGCCAGCCAAGAATAATCTTCCTGTAAGTCTCTCTCTCTCTCTCATATATATACGTATATATATACATATATACGTATATATATGAGGTAGCAATGAAAGTCTTCCAAGACAATCAGAAGTTGAAGGCATTTACAAAACACTAAACATCCCCTAAAAGAAGTGTTTTTATAGGAGTTCTTGCTCCTCAAACAGAGGAAAATGAACTAAAAAAAAAAAATGGAATAGGAAATAGGACTAAAGCAGCAAGCCCACACAGAACACCATTCACCCAAACTGTAAAGGGACTGTACTCTCCAATCAATGGGCACAGAGCAGCTGGTTATGTCAGAAAGAAAAACCCTAATTTCTGTTGCTCCCAGGCGATCCATCTAAGCTGCAAGGACAAACATAGCCTTAAAGTAAATAGTTGAAAAACAATCCCACAAACAAATGCGAACCCCCCCAAAATGGCAGGGGGAGGGGTCCCATAATTTTTCCATCTATTCTAGAATTAAATATATGGACAATATATGTATGTTTGAGTTCTGTTGCAGCTTCTCTTTTGTTTCTGATAATATTGATCAGTGTTTTCTCACTAAGAGAGTGAGTCTACCTAGGGGTCTGTCTATTTTGCTTATTTTTTTTACATCATCAACTTTTGGTTTTATTAATCTTTTGGACTGTCTTTTTGCTTTTTATTTCATTTATTTCTGCTCTAATTTTCATTATTCCTTCCCTTACTGGCTTATGGTTTTGTTTGTTCCCATAAATCAGATAAAAATAGGCTTCCAGGAAGAAAAGGTTATCAAGAGACGCATCATCTATATAGCATTATGTAATGATTAAGGGACCAACAGATCAGGAAGACGTAATGTTCATCGATATATATGCAACAAATGAAGGTGCATCAAAATATCTAAGGCAAATATTAACAAATCTGAAAACAGACATTGACAGCAATACAATGTTGATACATCCTGCAAGACTTTCTCAGAGAGAAACACCCTCCTTTCATCATGGACAAGGGTGAAACTGACAGAAAACTCATAAGAGAATAATTGCCTTAATTGAGGAATTAGATCACAGGCACTTAAAGGACATCTATCAGGGACTGCATCCCAGAAAAGCAAAGCAGACACCCTTGTCAAGTGTACATGAAACATTCTCAAGACTAGACCACATGTTGGATCATAAAATAAGTGTCAGTAAACTAATGAAGATTGAAATTGTATCAAGTATCTTCTCTGATCACACTGCTATGAAACCGTAAAATAACAGGGAGAAAACCTCTAATACATGGCTACTGATCAACACGCTACTGAATGATCACTGGGTTAACAAGGAAATGAGAGGAGAAATTACCTCTCAAAAAAAAAAAAAAATACCTGAAGACAAACAAAAATAAAGACAGGAACTACCTAAACCTAGGGGACTCAGCGGAGCAGTACAAAGAAAGAAAGCTATGGGCATAAAGGCCCACATCAAGAAGCAAGAGAACAGGCCTCCCAGCTGGCCTAGGGGTGAAGTCTCAGCACCATCATCGCTAAGGCCTGAGTTCAATCCCCGGCCAGGCAGCTGACCCACATGGTGCAGCAGACCTCTCCTGTCTCACCTGCTGCCCCCCTCAGCAATGGATATCAGTCAATCCACCTGTTCTGCTCCCCATTCTGTCTCTGGTGAATCCTTTCACCCCCGCACCTCTGACCTACACCCCAGTTCTTGTATACATGTAAGGGCAGGACTGGATACAGTGCAGGTTTTCTGATCCCATGCAGACCGGGTAAAGAGGAGTCAGAGTCCTCAGTAGTTTTGCAGGTTTTTTATTTGGGGTTCACCAGGCTATGGCGGCAGGGGTGCTGGCTGGGGGGCTGGAGCTGGCAGGCCTCCAGCCCCCAGCAAGTCCTCACTCATCTGGGTTCTAGCGTTCGTTCTGCTGCTTCTCGGTTCGCTGCGGCTGCGGCGGCTGCTGCTGCTGGTGCTGGTGTGCTGGCGTCCCCCGTGACGCCGCCCTTAAAGCACAGTCTTAGCTCAGCTGAATCCATCTACCTATGCCCACACCCTATTCCAGGTGCCCACCATCAGGCATGCATTCAGGACAAGGATCCATCATCTATCCTGATGGCGGAAAGGGCAGAAGCCTGATATTTTCTTTACCCTTACAGGCCACCCCCTCAGGGTTTTCTGCCAACAGTCTATCATATATAACAATTTTTCTAAGCAAAAACAATGCAGCATGGCCACAAAAGCAAAATACATCAAATAACAAAATACACATAACAAAATACAACAGAACACCATAAGATCCAGCAGAGGCACCAAGCCTAGTGCAAAAAGACAATTATTGGTACCAGCAATGAGCCACCAAATCTGCGCCGAAGCACTGCTCATACGAGGGAGGGGAATCAACACGGCATTGCTATACACACCATGGAGCCGTCAGGCTTCCTGGCCTCTCTGGCTGTATCTCGGCTAACAGGCACACACAGCATCCACCCCCAGGATGCACTAGCTCTGGGATTGCAATTTATTTCTGTGGGGTAATCCCAACCCTCAGGGGTTTCTGTCTGCAGTCGCTCACACTCGGCCTTCATGGCCACCATGCGACTCACAGACCCCTGCTCTCAAGCCAACCCACTGCACAGCACATGGGTTGGGATCCAAATTTGCATTTAGGCTTGGCTCACCCCAAGCACTTCCCACCCGTCCCAACGGGGCCTCCAGCTCCTCACCCTCACTCAAGAATGAGCAGCATCACCCTAGGTGATTTTACGGACTCAACAGGGCTTCAGCATACCCAGGCTGTTAAACAGACGCTTTAGGCTTCTCAACTTAGCATTCAGTACCAGCTTTTGCCACCTTAGTTGGCTTTTCTCTCCACCTGCCACTGGGCATACACAGGCTGCTTTTGGCCATCTAGGCCACTGGCCACCCCAGATTCTCAAAAATAAACATAACCTGCTAAGGTCCTCGCTTCTGGCGGGATTGTCAGTCCAAAATCATCAGTTCATCAGTCTATCAGTCCATTGGCCTCTCCCTGCTTCAGCAATGGCCTGCTGCCTCAGGGGCATTGGCTGGTCCTTTCCAGGTGTCGTTGGTGGTCCTATCCGGTGTCGTTGGCTGGTCCTTTCCGGTCAGTTGGCTGGTCCTTTCGGCGTCTCCTTCACGCCAGGTCTCATCCTGTAGTCGTGGACGTATCCATCTATCTATACGCCATGGTGCCTCCAGCGTCGTCACAGGCAAAGTCTGTTCTCCTAGTCCCTCCAGTCTTCGAGGGCTCAATACCCGTCTGCATGGATCTTGCCACATACGCCAATTGTAAGGGCAGACTGGTACAGTGCAGGTTTTCTGATCCATGCAGACCGTTAAAGGAGGAGTCAGAGTCCTCAGTAGTTTTGCAGGTTTATTTGGGTTCACCAGCATTGGAGCAGGGTGCTGGCTTGGGGGCGGGAGCTGCAGGCCTCCCAGCCCCAGGCAAGTCCCACTCTATCTGGGCTCTCTAGCGTTCGTTCTGCTGCTTCTCGGCTTCGCTGCGGCTGCGGCGGCTGCTGCTGCTGGTGCAGTCTGTGGCGTCCCCCCGTGACGCCGCCCTTAAAAGCACAGTCTTAGCTCAGCTGAATCCATTACTATGCCCACACCCTATTCCAGTGCCCACCATCAGCATGCTTCGGACAAGGATCCATCATCTATCCTGATGCGAAGGCCAGAAAGCCTGATATTTTCTTTACCCTACAATACATAAATAATATTTTTTTTTAATTTTAAAAAAGAAACGAAAGCATTCAAACAATCTAAAAGCACACCTAAGGAAATAGAAAAAAAGAGAACAAACAAAACCATAAGCCAATACAGGGAAGGAAATAATAAAAATCAGAGAAGAAACCAAAGCAAAAAACGATGGGTCCAAAAGATTAATGAAGAAAAGTTGATGGTGTAAAAACAATAAACAAAACAGATGAACCTCTAGCTAGACTCACTCTCTTAGTGAGAAAACACTAATAAATATAATCAGGGATGATAGAGAAGTTACAACAAACAAGAGAATGTTATAAATACCTTTATGTCCATTTATTGGATACCCCAGGATAGAGGGACAAATTCTAGAAGCAGACAAACTTCCAAGATTGAATCACAAAGAAACAGAAAACTGAACATGCCAATTTATGCAAGGAAACTGAAACAGTAATCCAAAGTCCCTCCCCTCCCAAAAAAAAACACCCAAACATGGACTGCAGTGCATACACAAAAACCTCTAGCATATAAAAAAAATAAGCTGATCAGGGCCTCCCCTGATGGTGCAGCAGTTGAGCGCTGGGCTGCGAAACTGCCTGCAGCCTCTGCAGCACCTGTTGGATCCCCAGCTGCAGGCGAGGGTCCCACCTGGCGCGCAGACCTCTCCTGCTGTGCCCGCTGCTCCCCTCAGCAGTGTACTTCATCAGTCTGCCTGTTCTGCTCCCCACTCTGGCTCTGGTGAATTCTCTCACCCTCCCGCGCTTCTGACTGTACCCAGTGCTTGTATAAATAAATTAATTAATTAAAAAAAACACAAATATTAAAAAAGAAAATAAGCTGATCTTTTCTATACTTCAGAAGAATTTCTCACAAATTATAAATAAACTGCCCCTGTGATCTCTATAGATGACCCACTAGGAGAGAAATTGAGTCAAGTGCTCCAGCCTACTGATAACCCAACTATTATTTCATGCCATACAAAGCTCATTACTAACAGGATGCCTCATCTGGAAATAAGTAAAATATTTCATAGATCCTATTTAAACATATTCAGGACCAAACTTAGAGCAGTATGTGCCTGAACAAAACAGCATCATCAGCAACAGCTTTCATGAGGTTGAAATAGGACTTGCACTAATTCTCCACATTCTAAAAGATTCTTGTGAGAGGGAAAGGGCTTCATTCTCAAAAGCCTTTTGAGCATATGATCAGGCTTAGTGATGTGCATGTTGCATGTGCTTGGTAGCTCCCTGGTGAGTAGCGAGTGCTCCATGTAGGCGGAAGACGACTGCCTTCTTGGCTGAAGTGGGAATCTGGAAGCTCTCAGAGCAGACAACTAGGTTACTTCCCGACTACTTCTACAACCACTTTTGTCTTGAAGCCTGTCCTGCTTTTTGTAAATCTCCTCAGACTACGTTGCTATTGAAGATGCTAACAAATCAGTTCAGCAGTTGAATTTCAAGAAAAGGGTTGTGAAAGAAGCATTCTGGTGGAGCACAACTGGCCACTGTGCTGGACAGTATGGGGCAGGTCATTCTACACCAGCAGAGAGTGGCTCAGGGACACAGCACTAGGACAAGACACACTAGCCCTGGGAATCTGAAGCCTCTGTTTTCTTGCATCCTAGATATGTAAAACAGGTCACAGATGAGATGAAATAGTTTCCTATTCCTACCCCAGGTCTAGAAAATATTATTAATCATTACTCAGGTGGAGTCTATTATTATTATTTTTTGCAAAGAAGAACTGAGGTGTAATTCAGAGGTGCAGGGGTGAGAGGATTCACCAGAGACAGAATGGGGAGCAGAACAGGTGGATTAACTGAAATACACTGGTGAGGGGAGCAGCAGGCAAGACAGGAGAGGTCTGCTGCACCCTATATGGGTCAGCTCCCTGGCGGGGATCAAACTCAGGCTGTAGCAGTGACAGTGCTGAGACTCAACTCCTAGGCCACTAGGGAACCCCAGATAGAGCCTATTATTAATCATAATATTTCCAGAAAGTTCAGTTTAACACTGAAATTTGCCAGAGGTTATTATAAAATACAGCTATATTACTAAGAGAAAAAAATCATTAATGGAGTGTCAAAATTTTTGAGAATTCAGATTCATATGACTAAGTGTGAGGAAGTACTTCAAAAATTATCCAATGACTATTGGCATATCACTCAGTTGTAAGAAGATAAAATCCTGCCATTTGCAATAACATAGATAAACCTAGAAGGTATGATGCTTAGAGAAATAAATTTTCAGACTATAAGACTGAGTTTGCGATTAGCATAAATGAAGGCGGTAAAGGGGGGGTAAAAACTGGAAATAAAGGGTCACTTGTATGGTGAAGAAGGACAGAACTGAATATTTAGTATGGATTTAACATATATATATATAGATGTTCATTTAAAATGATGTATACTTGAAACTTCTATGGTGTTATAATGCAATGTTACCTCTATAAAAAAAGAAGAAGAAGAAGAAATGGCATTGAAATTTATGATATGTAAGACAACAGACTGGACACTAGTGATACAAAATGAAGCTTGACAGCCTTCCTGGTGGCACAAGGGGTTAAGATGCAGCACTATGAAGCTATCAGCAGCCACTGTGGCATGAGTTCAATCCCCGGACAGGGAGCTGACCCACAGGGCACAGCAGACCTCTCCCATCTCACTTGCTGCTCCTCTCAGCAGTGGATTTCAGTAGGTCTGCCTGTTCTGCTCCCCACTCTGTCTCTGGGGAATCCTCTCACCCCCTGCATCTCTGGCCTGCACCCTAGCTCTTGCATGCATAAATAACTCAATCTTTAAAAAAAAGGAAGCTTCACTTCCTCCCTCAAAGAACAATACAGTAAGGGAATATGAGACATCTGTACATATGTATGTATGTGTGAGTGGGGGTGTGTGTGTGTGTGTGTATATATATATATGTGTATGTATGTATGAAAGAACACTATGAAAATACGTATTTGAATAAAGTACTATGGTGTGATAGCTGTCTCCAAAACTGCAGCCATTTCCTTTGCTCTTTGTTCTTCTCAGAACAAAAGGAAGCTTTTCTCCCAACAAAAAAGGAGCTTTTCTCCCACTCCTCAGACTCTGGGCTGACCAGAGAATTCAGTGATAGAGTAAGATAAAAGTAATGACTTAACCTTCAATATACAAATGAAATCCAATGCAGAATGCAGGGAAGGATTCATGAAAAGGAAGTTTTGAAGAACAGGTAATGTTTGGATGCAAAAGAACAGCACATCAGGATTCTAATTTTTCACAAAAAGGTGTAATTTTAAAGTGAATCATGGAAGTGAGAAAACTTAGCATAATTAATAACCAGAGATTTTCACTGATTTAAAGATGGAGTATCTAAGAAGAAATATTGAGAATGCTTTATGGGAAGAACAGCAACCAATATAACCACTCAAAAATATAAATGAGATTGTCATTCACCGTTCAACACACTTTGAGAAATATCTATCTCATTCATAATATAATTCAATTTCCTTACCATGACCTGCGTAATTTGGTCACTCCATGTATCTCAAATTTTGCACTGTCTACTCTCTACCTTCTACTAGTCTTGCTGCTTCTGGAACAAACATAGGTCATTTCACAACCAGGCCTTTCACTTGCTACTCCTTCTACATGGTTTTTCTTTCTAGTTTCCACTGAAATCTCACCTCCCCTGGTGACTCCTTCTGAATAGTGCCCTACCTACTCCACTGCTCTTCATCTCATTAAACTCCTTTATTTTATCTCAGAAGCTTGACAGATGCCTGATAGGATATTACACATTTTTTTTAATTATTAATCTCTTTTCTAGTCTAGCCCCCCTTCTAGATAAAAAGTAACGCAAGACAGGGATTTTATTTATTTTGTTCACCTCTAGATCTCAAGTGCCTAACACCTCCTGGTGTATTATAGAGGCTTAATAAATATTTCATGAATGAATGAATTTATGGTCTCTGTCATAGCTACACTTTAGAAGGAGTACACAAAAAGAAGTTAACACAGTAGTTCTGAACTGCTCCTTAGAGAGGCCTGAGGCAAGGCTAGCTCTTGGCTGGCATGTGGGAATTTCCACTGAACATTCTATAAACAGCAAGGCTATTGCACTGAGCCTAAACTGTATCAACACTATGACTTATGCTAACCACCTGCTTTCCTTTTAGAAATATGGAATCTGAGTATGTACCAAGCAAAGGGTGCCTACGTGGTCAACCCCCAGCAAAAATTCTGGGCACTGCATCTCTAACAAGTTTTCTTCCTTGGCAACGTGTTTAACATGTGTGGTCACAACTCCTTGCTAGAGAATAAGTGAGACCTGTGTGCCTTCTCTGAGAACAGCCCCTGGAAGACTGTGCCTGGTCCCTCCCCTCCAAGGATTTTGTTCCAAATGCCTTTCCCTTTGTTGATTCTGTTTTGTGTCCTTTCACTGTAATAAATCACAGGCACTGAGCACTAACATATACTGAGGCCCACGAGTCCTCCTGGTGAATCATCAGAACTGGGATTAGATTTGGGGACATTCCAGCATAAGGAAGATCTTGCTGGCAGCTTATAAGGTGAATTTGAAAACTGAAGTACTGATGGCCAAAGAGGCCACTTAGGAAAGAAACTACTGTGGTGTTCCAAGAGGGAGGTGAGGATGGTAGCAGTAGATGCAGAAAGAGAGAAATATATTCCCCAGAGAAATTTTAAGGTAAGCCTCTGGATTACAAAAGGTTAAGGAATGAAGGAGAATTAAGGGACATGAGACAGTGAGTACAGACTTCTTTGAAACAAGGAAAGAAAAAATTAGGAAGATTAGTGGTTTAAGATACACTGATTATGACAAAATTATATTAGGGTACACGGATATAAATATATTTTTAGGACGCACTGTAGAATGCTTGAAAACTCAAGAGACTTTTGTCAAAGGGAACATTATGGGGTGATCTTAAGAACAGAAATTAATCAGACATCTTGAATTATGGAAGAAGAGAGCGGAGAAATGTCAAATATGATTATCTGTTGTTTCTCAGTAGGACAAAGTGGCTGGGTGGAGAGGAGACAGTCCTTGAAGAGAACAGGAATATCCATGGCCCCCCTCTCCAGAGAAACCATTAACGAATCAATAAGAAATAACAAAATAAAGCTCTGTCTTCCGAAACAGATTCCCCTTTAGATAAAATAGGAGTCAAATAAATGCTCAAAATACTTCTAGACTGTATGTAACAGGATGCCTAGTTGACGTGAACTGAATCAATACCTGCTTTTATAGGATTCAAAGAAAATAACCCTTACGTGGATTCTTTGTCTATAAACCTTAGACCAAATGAAAAAGACACTACTTTTATCTGAAACCCATCCAGAAAGATAGTACACCCAGATCATCTTTTCAACTAGGAGAGCAACGTATTTTCAGATTCAGTGAAGAGTGAGGTTCACTAAAGGATGTTCAGTAGAAGCCTGAGCGCCCAGACAAAGTGTGGACACAGCCCACCTCACGTAACAGTTGCAATGGAAACTGCCAGCATTTAAAAGGAAAACACAAAAAATTAGCCACCAAATGGCTTATTTTACAACTGCTTCAAAACAGAATATGGAAAATAAGAACATATTCCTAAACTAAAGGTCACATTCCTTCTTTTCTGAATTTGGCATCACAGAAGGTGTTGTGGATTAAGGTCTACTTCCTCAAACCCCCACTCTCGAGACTGAAGGATTTATTTCCCTGCTACTAGCTTCTGGGACTGCTGTGAGCTGCTGGCACCACTGTGAGCTGACTGTTCTAAGTTCCCAAGCCCTCCAACAATGGCCCTATTCTGGCCCTTTTCTGAAGAGAGTGGCCTCCCCTGGAGCCACGCCCCTTCCCAGAGCAGCCATTACCCAGGGGTTGTCCAGAAGTGCTTTACCCATCATTCTAAGAATAAATGTTAATGGAATCTATGTATTGCTTCTTTCACAATTTGAAAAAAATAGTTAAATTATAGTAACAACTTTTTGAATAAAGTTCTATTTAAAAAAGGAATATGAAAAAGCCTGAATCTTGCTTTCAAAAAAACCGATTCCAGTTCCACCATTAATTATCCACATGGAGTACGGGCAACTTAAGCTTTCTGAAATTCACTGCTAAAGAAGACTAATCTCATTAAGTGGTTGTGATAATAAATTACAAGGTGACATCAGAAAGGGAAGGTAAGGACCCAACAAATACATGTCCCTTCTTCCATTTCCATGCATTATCAAGGGAGCTTTAGTTTAGAGTTGTTTTCCCATAACAACCAGAAATCTTTAAATCCTGGTAATGAAAAGCATGTAATTATGGTTGTATGGTTAATGGATGGCTGTATGACTAGCGAATGAAATAGCGAACCAGCACGATGAGTAAAGATTATTCATACTATATAAACTATGCCATAAACAATAACTTATTTACTGAGCTTTTGCAATATGCCAGATACCATGTGGATCAAATCCTCAAGACAAAACACCCAGAAATCAATATTATACCTCACTTACACATATGAGACAGGTGAGGCTCAGACAACGAAGTAAACTGGTCAACAGTTACAACACTACTAAGTGGCAGAACCAATATTTGAACTTAGCTTTGCAACATCTCAGTTTTTGTATTACACTATAGTATATCCTTTGCCTTGCTCCCCTGGAACAGACTTGCCCCAAACAGAGGACAGATCTGGCGTTCCACTTACACACAGCCCCAGAGCCGACTTACGGGCAATCACCTGTAAAATACAGCAGGAAGAAGTAGTCTGTAACTTCTGGTTGCCCTTCACTGAGAAAGATGCAAATAGTTCTTGCATTTTTGTAGTACGAGCTATCCTTGAATCCCATGGCCCCTTAACTTCCTTGTCCTGTCCATGGAATCTCATCACTGTCATCCTCTCATAGACCGGTCTTAGGTATTTGTAGGGCCAGTGAAATAATCAGGCTTTTTGCACCACTAACTGGTGGCTGTCACCTGCAGCCTTGATCATGTTGATGCAGAAGGTGCTTAGGAGAGTGTGCGCGGGCATGCATGCCTGACTGTGGACACCTGGATCGTGGGTGTGGGCATGCGTGAATCTGCATGCCTAAGACTAGAGGCCAGGGATATAAAGGTGGGGTCATTCGAGGATGGTGGCAAGAAGAAGGCTGCGCAGACAGCTGCAGGAGGATGAGTGACTATAGAAGAGGCAAGACCATGAGAGAACTCCAGAGAGCACCCAGGAAAAAAAGGGAAAAGATTCATGAAGGACTGGGAGGCTCAGCTGCCTGCCTGTCTCCCAGCACCCCCTGCCCGGCCTATGCCTGCCTCCTTGCATGCCAGCCTCCCTGTCTGGAGTGGCCTGTGTGCCTGGTTCCCTGAGAGCATTAAACCCTGAAAGATCCAACGAGGGCTCCAGGTCTCTCCTTTACCCATCTGCCCAAATCTATAGTGAACCTACCCTGTGCCTCCTGGCACAAGAGTATTAAATCCCTCACAAACCAACTGCAGACAAGTGCACCTTCTGTGCCCCTCTTGTCCTCCAGGCTGACAGTAGCATCAGCACATACAAGCTACTGCAGGCAGAGGGTCCTTCTGACGCACAGTAGATCTCTGTCCAGACAAGCACTAAACAGACTCCAAACGCACCGTTTTAAAGCACATATTTAGTTTGGTTCTAATAAAAGCCACTATATTGCCACCAAAGGTTGTCTTCCAACTGTTTAATTTTCATGATGCTATTTCAACAACCTGCGATGATTTGTTAAAAGCAGTTTTGTGTACACTGCAGGAAACAGCAGGAAGAAAAGTACATTCTCTAGGCTCAGCCAGCATTAATCATTACTCTCCCAAGAGAAAAGCTATTTACAAGACACTAAATAACATTTCTCCTAGGACATCTCTTGAGGACTGGATTTCAGCTTTGTTCCAAGGAGGAGTCCTAATTCCTGCTTGGGGAGAGAACAACAGCAGGTGCAACATTCGACCCCTCCCTGTAAATAGGCAAGGCCCCTAAGTCTATCAAGAGCAAGGGAAGAGCAAGGAGGGCAACTGTACCCTGTTTTGTTTGCTTATTTTTTATATTTTTGTATAGAAGAACTGGGGTGTAGGTCAGAGGTGTGGTGGGTGAGGGGATTCACCAGAGACAGAGTAGGGAGCAGAACAGGTGGAATGACTGACACACACTGCTGAGGGAAGCAGCGGATGAGACAGGAGAAGTCTGCTGTGCCCTCTGTGGGTCAGCTCCCTGACTGGGGATCGAACTCAGGCCATCATGGTGATAGTGCTGAGAATTAATCCCTAGGCTACCGGCAGGCCCACATCCTATTCTCTCTGAAGCACTCACATGTTGCTGGCAGGCTGATGCAGGTGTGGTACACGTTGATCTCAGGTAGCATCCTGACGGAGGCCACCTAGGCTACAACAAACCCACAAGCTGAGCTATTATGGCCAAAGGAGGACAGGCGGCAATCCTGAGCTCAAGTAACTGTGTTCGCTATTAATCTACAAGGTGATACTTGACTCCCCACCTTGCTCTTACAATGGGGATAGAGATAGGAAACCAGAAACAGCAGGTACGGGAGAGACAGCACAGGAGGTGGGAGACAGCTGGGTGGAAGATTTCACCTGAATGGATGCTTCCTACCCAAAAAATTTCTTCTTCCTGGGCTTCCCCTAGTGGCGAGGCAGTTGTGCACAGTGCTGTGAAGCTGTTCTGCAGCCTCTGCAGCGCTGGTTCAATCCCAGCCGCAGATGAGGGTCCCACATGGCGTGGCAGACCTCTCCTGCCTCGCCAGCTGTTCCCCTCAGCAGTGTAATTCGTCAATCTGCCTGTTCCATTCCCGACTCTGTCTCTGGTGAAATCTCACCCTCCGTGCATCTGGCCTATACCCCGGCTCTTATACAATAAAGAAGAAAGAAATAAAGAAATAAATAAAGAAATAAAGAAATCTTCAAAAAAAAAAAAAAAGTTCTTCTTCCTGAAAGGACACTGAGTTGAGATCCCTCATCAACAGAGACCTTTACTGATTTCTGATGTACAGGTTTTTGGAAAGGCTTGACAGAACTGAACAACAGTTCTTATAAAACTGATGTTAAATTTGACTTTTACAGGGGATGTGGATTTGAATGAATCTTTTCTCGAGAATTTATAGGAAAATTTTAGCTCCATTTGCTCATGGAATATGTTTCTAATGCTACCAGGCACAAGGCAGGTTCACTGTGGATTCGGGCAGATGGATAAAGGAGAGTGCCAGAGCCCTCAGTGGACTTTTCAGATTTTTATGCTCTCAGGGAACCAGGTACACAGGCACACCAGGCTGGGAGGCTGGCAT
>NW_023604978.1:0-29940 GCF_014898055.3 Talpa occidentalis | reverse complement strand
TTTTGAAATGTCTGACCATTTATATTATAATCATAGATAAATTTAAAAGGAGACTCTTGAAGTGTCAAGGTACCACTTAGGCTCTGGAAGACGGAGCAGGTATTTATAAACAGTGCTGCTGGGAGTCATGTTTCTGCTTGAGACCACCTTTTCTGTCCTTCTCATTACCAATAGCCCGTCCTTTAAAAAAAAAAGTGAGAATAAAAGGTTTTGGTTTTTACTAGATTCACATGTGTGTGAAGGACTCTCTGTCTTTCCTGCTTTGCACCTTTTTCTCTGAAAACAATTTTCAGTGAATGTAGCAATTATTAAAAAGTATATGCAAATCATTGCATTCACTTGGCTTAACTCTGTGCTGGTTAACTGTGTTGCTTATACTATATGTTTGATTGAACTACTGTTACACCACATGCATATCCGTATGTAACATGCATTTGTGTATCTGTGCACATACAACTGTCTACCAACTTAGAGTGACAAGGTGTACCTGTTACAGGGCTGGGAGGAGCGGGGCAGCCCAGACCCTGCAAACCTGCCTGCTTCAAATAGGTTCTGCCGTCCACCGCATCAACACAAAACACATGAGATTTTAATGAAAAGAAACTTTAATATAATTAATAGCAATACAGGAAAGGCAAAGAAGAATCTAGTTTCTAAATCAAGTGCCCAAAGTTACCTGTCCCCTCATGGGTAAAAGTCCACCCACGCAGGATTGGCCCAGAGCAAGGCCTCAAACCTGCCACAAGTCTAAAGCATCCTCCAGTGGGGATCCACAGAAAAGGATCAGAAACAACCAGACAAGTCTGGGAGGGAAAGAGAAAAATCAAAAGCAAGACAAAAACTGCCATTGTCACCTCCCCACGGGTCTCACCCACATCTGTGTCACCCAGTCCACGACCAAAAGGCAAGCGCAGTTTCTTCACGTGTCTCTCGCCTCCATGCGCCTCCTCCAGGCCTCCTTCTGGCTCCATCCTGCTTCCTCCTTCCTCAGTCTCCTCTGCAGCTTCTTCTCTCCCTGCTCAGCTCCACCCTCCTTTGGGTGGGGCAGGGAACCTGGGCCCCTTTCCTGGGGACCCCCCTGTTACAGATCTAAATAACAAAATCACAGATATTGGAAGGAACAGCTTAGTATAGTGATGTAGAAAGGTACAGATACACGTTGTCCTTAGCAAACATCCTTTATAATGAATAAAAATCAGAGCACTGCGGAGAAAAATAAATAAATCTTAGCTCATTTATATGCTCCCATGGAATCGTGGCCTATAGAGCCTCCCTCACATTTGTAAAATACAATTTGTGTCACACACATTTAGCATATGACAGAAAGGGATTAGTAACTCACAGTGTTCACAGCTAGGCCCCCTTTGTTGGTGTGGAGGGGAGGCGATTAATAAAGAGTGGGAGGCCCAGCTGTCCGTGTGTCACCAGCCGTGTTAAGGTTCGACTTTTGTTATCGTGAGTGTCTCTATTCCAAGAACATGAAACTGCAAAGCCTGATGAGCTGCTCTGAGCCGTGCAGGTCTCTCTTGCTTCCCTGTCAGTGTCATTTTGGAGATATAAACCGAGCTTAGGTGCCCAAGCCCAGGCCACGGCTCTTGTTCCAGACAAACTCACAGGCATAGCGTCCTCTGTTGCTTCAGGAATAAAAAATTCCCTTTCACAGGGCACGACCCCTCTAGATCCCAAACACAGACGATGATGTGCGGGTTTCTGTTCATGCTCAGAGTCAAAGCCAGCTCCCCATTTGATGTGGTCAGTGTATCATGGATGGCACGTCATGTCAGAGGGCACCAGGGGTCACCATTAACGTGGGATTTCAGAACGTTGCTATTTTAGTATCTAGGAATCATGTCAAAGTTCAGGAATTTAACTTTCTAGGACCAGATTCCAGTGATCTTGCCACAGATTGCTAGAGGATATGGTGATGATTTTCTTTTTCACGAACATTTTATTGAATTAAACGTTCCAGCCCGGCCAGCGGCAGCACAAGTCCCTTGCGTGCGTTTCCGCCCAGGCCAGGCAAGGTGCTGACAGCCCTGGCTCCCGGGGTCCCGGGCTCGCTGCTCAGCCTGGTGTGTTGTGTCTTGCTCCCGGCAGGTTAACGATGCTGCGAGAAGCCTCTGATGAACTTGGGGCCGAAGAAGAGGCTGCTGTTGAACTGCCAGGGGGCAGCAGCCATGCAGAAGAGGCAAGTTCCTGCCCGAGTGTCCCCGAGATGAATGAAGACTCCAGCAGGAAAGACGGCCACGGAGCCCAAGACCTCGGAAGTCGGCCGCCGGCCGGAGCGCCTGCCCTGGTCAGTGCGTTGCCCGTCTGCTCCCGGAACAGGTGTAATTCCATAGTAGGGTCTGTGCCAGGCGCAGAGCCGGGGGGCGTCCTTGAGCGCAGGCAGTCAGACGCGTTGTAAATGCTTTATGGTTTCTGAGCCCAAGATACTCGTTCCCAACTTAAATTAAAAGATAAATGTCCTGAGTATTTGGTGAAGCATTTTCAGAATCTCCTGGATAAACACCAGGGTGAGCACTTCATTGCATTACATGTCATAAGCGGTGTAAGTTTATCTCCATTTTAGACACACAGTGAACATGTCAGTTCATTTAGTGACGTGGTGTTCTGATTGACACGTCTTCTGGAAGGTGGCAGGTGACCCAGTTTGGTGCAGGTGTCGGCCAAGTTACTGACATGCGGAGGCTCCCATCCCCCAAGGGCAAAGACCACTTCCAGGCTCTGAGGATGCTGGAAAACTGGGATGTCAGTAGTGGAATTTAGACAATTTATATTCTTTATTCCTGAGAAAAGTAATCTCAGACCCTGACTGAAGACTTCCTTTTTAAAGGAACAAAGCAGCATGAGGCAGTTTTCAAATCACGAAGTTCGTATGAGATCTGCAAGAGACACCCGTGGGTGCCCATAGAGCTGGTGTCCTGACAAATCTTGGTTTTACTTAAAGTTTTCTTTCTGTTGCCTTTCCAAGCATCCAGCAAATGTCCAGACTGGGGTGTCCACAGTATATAACAGCAGCTATCATGTTCATGTACATATAATCGCATAGTCTCTGAAATCTGGTAACTTGTCGTATATTTTCATTTTCTCGTATTTAATGGCTTTTACCATTTAGTCTGGGAAAAAGGTAGCCAGAAAATTGAATATTGAATGATTAAGCATTCCCAAATGCCATTCTTTATCGACCCACATTTATGCCTCAATATCTAAAACTTCCTTTTGGTTATTTCTGATCTGTGGGCGGTGTCAGCTCCACTTCTGGGTAACCCGGCTGCTCCCACGGAGGATCGGTGACTTCCTAAGACTTCCCGTGGGGAGGCACACAGGGCTTTTCTCTGAGGAGGGCGCTGGGGCAGGGCCTGTGTCCTAAGAGCAGACATCTCTCTCTCCCCCGTGCCCCTGAGGGTGGAAGGGACATGGACCCATCTGTTTTCTACTGACCTGTGACCGGCCTGTCTTGCAGGTTGACAAAGAGACCAACACCGAGGAGGCGGGCAGCCCCAGCGTGGCGGTGCGCCCCAAGGATCGCAGTGGTGTGAGCGCACGCCAGCGCCCCTTCGTGCGCAGCAGCGTGATCGTGCGCTCACAGACCTTCTCCCCGGGGGGCCGCAGCCAGTACATCTGCAGGGTGAGGGCAGGGGTGCAGGGTGCGGCGCGGTGGAGGGGGCTGCTGGAGATGTGGTGCGACCACTGGAAGCGCCATGAAATACACAGGCAGTGTCACCCCCAGGGTCCTTCTAGTTTGGGCTTATGGGGGTATGTTTTTTTCTTTCCCCAAATTCAGTATCTGTGCCATTTACCTGGTTCTTTAGTGAAATTTCAGGCCCTGGCTGCTAGGTGTATTTGGACTTTGATCTCTGTTTAGAAACTTAGTGATTTGAGATTTATAAAAGTTTCCAGTATTTCTGCTCTCCACCAATACATGCTCCAAACCATGTTGGTTCTGCAGGAACAAAATTTTTCCAATTGGATTTTGTAACAAAAAGCATTTCTCAGTAATGCCTCGAGACCCTGAATCAGTCTCACAGTTCTTAGGATTAGTTTTGAATCGTTTTGCCAAATTCCACCTCCAAAAATATTTTTGACTTGTAGTAATACAGGTTTAATAGTATAAAACGGGTTGGAAAGTGCTTTTAAAGTTCTCAGTATATTCCTTCAGGCGTATTCATATGGTTGGATTTTAGAACAAAAAGCATCTCTCAGTAATGCCTCGAGACCCTGAATCTGGACTGACCGTGTTCTAGATTCAACACACGGTGACCTACTCTCACCAGGAGTTCCTAAACCATACACATCTTTAAAAAAAAATTTTTTTTAGCGAGGTAGCATCCGTTTACTACACTACGTTGATTGAGAGGTCTACGCTCACACCTCTTCGGATGCCTGTCACCACACCGCACCCACACCCAGGCGCCCATCCGCCTCCAGAGTCCTCGCCCCTCCATCCTCTCCCTCCCTCGCCAGCATCTTAACTCTACTGTCAAATTTCTTGGGTTGCAAACCTGACTTTAAAAAATATATATATATGGGCCTTCCCGGTGGCACAGCCGGTTGAGTGCAGTGCTATGAAGCTGTCTGCAGCCTCTGCAGCACCGGTTTGATTCCCGGCAGGCCAGGGAGATTCCCCCGTGGCACGGCAGACCTCTCCTGTCTCGCCTGCTGCTCCCCTCAGTCAGCAGTGTACTTGGGTCCTTCTGCCTGTTCTGCTCCCTACTCTGTCTCTGGTGAATTCTCTCACCCTCTTGTGCCTCTGGCTTGTACCCCAGTGCTTGTATAAATAAACCTTTTTATATATATATATATATATATATATATATATATATAATATTAGCTAAAAACACAAAGGGTAATTTTATTTCAAAATATATATAGTTATCTCCACACTTGGCTTCTTGATAAACTACCACCAAAAGGTGATGATTTAAATTATTTAAGATAATTAAGTTGTTTCAGGAAGGTATAGAACAGAGGAAAACATGGTTGGGAGGGAAATCACTCCCATTGTCACCACCACCTGCTTTATCTGATGCCCTTGTGGCTGCCGAGCTTCCCTGGGGCTGTGATAGGCACTCATTTTACTGATTTATTTTTTATCTCTAATTGCCAGTTAAATCGCAGTGACAGTGACAGTTCCACCCTGGCTAAGAAATCCCTGTTTGTGAGAAACTCCACTGAACGGCGCAGTTTGAGGGTCAAAAGGGTACGTATCTCTTCGGCAACACCCCGTCCAGGCAACACCCCCGTCCCAGCAACACCCCATCCCAGCAACAGCCAGGTCACCCCCAGCAACTCAGATGCCCAAAGGCAGAGCACCAATAGTGGGGTGTGGGCATCGCCCCTCTGGCCCGGGCTCTGAGCAACCCCAGCAGTGGCAGAAACGCAGATGAACCCCTCTGTAGGGCTGGGACTGGACATCCCTGGTCTGGGACCTAAGATGGTGAAGGCGGGAGATGGAGTTTAGTCCGCGGAGGGGCCTCACGAGCAGCCGGGACCGTTTCTGCCAGGTTGTCTCTGCCCTGTCTGGCTGTAGAGCGATTGAGAGAATATGAAACCCAGAACCTTCTCCAGAGGCTGAGGTTGTGGTAAAGCAGGAACACACAGAGTTGCCTAAAAACAGACTTTGTAGGTTACAGGGAGTACAGACGGGGGGCTCAGAGCCAGGCGCCCAGGGGGCCCTGGTCTCTGGATGAGACAACTGGGTGGAAGGGGTGGGCTGCCCCTGAGGTCAGCAGGTCCCGCTCCCGCCCCTCAGCAGCACACTCACCACTCGGGGAGTGTCCAGGCGCCTGTGCCAGCTCCAGGTGCCGCCTGCAGGCTCTGGGGTCTGAGGCAGTGCACGGGGGCCTATTGCAGGGCGTGGTGGGTGATCGGGGCTTCTGATTGGGGAGTCACTGAGACTTCAGGGAGGAGGCCTGAGACATCCAGCACCCCTGGGTGGCTTTCAGCGGAAAATGGCAGCTGGGTGGGGGTGGGAGAGGAGACAGATGAGGGGAGGAAAGAACTCAGAGGAGCGGCTTGCACACTGGGGGTGGGGGAACCTGGGATCGAGCGCTCCCCTGTCTCTGGTGCCGCGGGCCTGACCCCTGGGTCCCCGGGTTTAACCTCTTAATCACCTGGAATTGATAAAGATGCTCGTTTTTTTAGGGAAGTCTGCTGGCATAATTCAGCATTCAGCATTTCCAGGAAACGCCGAGGAATAAAATACTCAGGTCGCCACACCGTGGGCTTCAAAAGCACCGAGTTGCCAATATTTTGAGAAGTTTTCTCAACTTCTTTAGGCGCCTGCATTCTCAAACAGCACCTCCTCTTGGAGCATGGGAGAACGTTCCCGGAGGGCTTTGGAAGGGTGTGGGCCAGGAAGAAGCTCAGGGTGCTTAAGGGAGTTCCTAGAACCTCTTGAGCCAGAGAGAGGGGAGTCCCGGCGTCCTCCGCGGGAGACGGTGCCCGCTGGAGTCCAAGCCAACGGTTGGCGGTTGGCGTAGAGGAGTGGGGAAGGGTCTGCACTGTGCTCGGGAGCCCTTATCTTGACGAGCCTGGAGGTGGGGATCGCAGTCAGGAATAAAGCACGTCCTTAATCTCAGGCGGGGAGATCAGGCAGGAGGGTTCTCCGTTTCTGCGCACAGACTCAGCTTTGTGGGGAGAGCTGCGTTCCCCTGTGCTGTCTGCAGGGGATGTTCTCCTGACTCAGGGTCACCTCCAAGGAACAGGAGGGGTGAAGGGAGCCGAGCATCTGGCACATGAGTTGAGGGTCCGCCTGTCTGTAGCCCCTCGAGCCCTACAGCTTCCTGCTCCCCCCGCCGCCTCCGCGCCCTGCCCCAGCCAGCTGGCCGCCTGCTGGCACCTGCCAGCTGGCCGCGTGCTGGCACCTGCCAGCTGGCCGCGTGCTGGGGCCCTCGGCAGGATTTCTGAGGCTGAGAAGGGAGTAGCAACGGGTGCGTGTGGCGATTCTGCCGTGGGCTGAGTCTGCTGGCGAGGGCAGAGGTGGAGGAGAGGGGCGGGAGCCCGTGGGGGTGCTGGAGGGTGTGGGAGAAGCTCACAGCCCTCACTGCGCGGGGACGAGGGGACCACGAGGACTGTCCGGGCCAGCGCCGAGCCTTGGGGATAAGGGAGCCGGGCCCCCTCCCTCCGTCTGTCCTGAACCCCCCGCGGCTCCAGATCTTTGGGCTGCAGGGCTGAGGTTCTCAGGCCCGAGCCCCCGCCCTCTGCTATCGGCCGGGCCCTGCTCTTTCCGTAATCTTATTTTCCATTCCCGCTGCCAGTGGTCCAGGTGACACACCCTCCTCGTCCCCGAGGCGTGTGCAGTCTCAGCAGCCTCTGCCGCCTGCTTTCCTGAGGCGCTCCCCCGCCCGAGGCCGTGCCCCCTCCCCGCAGCTCCCTGGCCACGGGCCTCCGCTCAGAACGGCGCCCGCTCCTCCTGGTGTCCGCCGGCAGAACTGTGTTCATACGTGCTCGATTATTACCTCTTGACGCGCGGGTGAAGACCAGCAGCGGTGCCGTGGTCAAGGAGACCAGATAGTGGAAACTGAGGCAGAGCTGGCGGAGACGCGGCTGGATCAGACGCCAAAGTCTTAGCCCCGTTGGCCAGCTGCCTTCTGCCGGCACGGGAGCGGCAGCAAGGGGAGTGGACATCGGGTGTGTGTCCCGCCACGGGGGCCTGGCAGTCCTGTGACGTGCTTCTTTCTCCCGCTGGGCAGACCGCGAGGGGACAGCGGGCAGGCAGAGCTGAGCCATCTTCAGGTCATAACTGTAAACGTCTCTGTGGGTTCAACGACAAAGGCTTAGTCCCTGCTCGGGCCCTTGTCTGCTGCAGGGTAGTGGGGTACTCTGCTCCTCGTTCCCCCACGACCGGGCTGAGGGGTCTTCCCTCGCTTTGAGAGGCCCCTGCCTGGAGCGAGCCACCCAGTGCCACCCACGGGTGCTGGCCCCGACTGCGCCCTCCAGCGCGGCCTGAGCGTGCCCTCCTCTTCCGTGCAGGCGGTGTGCCAGCCGGTGCTCAGACGAGCCTCGCAGGAGTGCCCAGTGCGCACGTCGCTGGACCTGGAACTGGACCTCCAGGCCTCCCTCACGCGGCAGAGCCGCCTCAACGACGAGCTGCAGGCCCTGCGGGGCTTGAGGCAGAAGCTGGAGGAGCTGAAGGCTCAGGGAGAGACCGACCTGCCCCGGGCGTGCTGGAGGACGAGCGTTTCCAGAAGCTCCTCAGACAGGCCGAGAAGCAGGTACAGAGCTCGCTGGGGCTACCCCTAGCCCTCTCCCCACCCCGGTCTTCAAATCCTCTTTCTCGAACATTGAACACTTTTCTTTTAATTGTTATCGGCCTGTTTGGAACCCACGACAGTGCCATGAGCCTGGCCCCACCAAGGTGCCACGAGACCCCCCCCACAGGCTGGCACGGGCTCCTCTGGCCACAGCATTGGCCAAGGGGCCTCGCCATGTTTCTGTCTCAAGAGGAGCCAGGCCAGCAAATACACCGCACCTGTTCACGTAACTGCTGACTTTTCTTGAGTTTTACACAAGTAGCTCCTCAGTTTCAATAACCACATTAGTTGTAAATGCATCGCTGACTTTAAAGTGCCTAAATTTTCATTCTTTCTTACCTTCAAGAGCGATTGCATGTCACATTCTGGCCTGTCCCTTGCCTTTCGTCAGGCAAGCAGCCACACAAAACAGGGCAAAATCGCTGACGGAAAAGTTAGTTTTCAAGGGTCTCTTTCTATAGTTCTGCTACCTAAATGTGACCAGATTTTCAAGAACCTGCATATTTATGAAACTGATTTATTCTCTCAAGATTGGAATTTGTATTTTGCTGTAGGCATGTGTGTTCACTCCCACTTGTAATAACCAAATCGCGTTTTCCACATAAGTGATGTATTACAAATGCCACAACATTATTTTCTTTCAACTCGTTTGGATGGAAATCTGCAATAGGTTAGACTCCTCCTTAAACAACAGGAAATCTTGGCCATAATGAACGCTTCTCTTTTTGGCCCAAAGTTATTTTTTCATCATGTCGCGTTTGATACTGGACTGTGGGGAAACAGTCATTGCTTCTTCTCACACGACTAGTCCCAGCGGAGCTCAGGAGTATGACAGGTGAATTCTGGGGATCAGGCTGACGCCATTAACTTTCTCAGAAAGTATAAGAAAACGTGTTAACACTTCTGGGTGACAGCCTGTGCGCACAGTAGGACTAGCAAGTACCTGTTCCGTGGGGAGTTGAATTTCGGGCTTTCTGCTGGACACTGTGGCCACGCAGAGGGAATTCCCACAGACAGGGCGCGAGCTTGTGGTTTGGTGAAGGAGGCAAGGCTCCAGAGCCACCTCCTGGCGAGACCAGAAGTGGTTTCATGGATGAGGTGGTGCTTCAGCTGGTCTTGAGAGCAGGTAGTGGGGGTGAAGAGGCCCAGCAGGCGGGAGACCCTAATAGTAAAGGAGCAGAAGCTCCAGACAGGCAGGGTCACAGCAGGAGCCACCGGGAGCAGCCGGGCTCAGCTGGCTTTAGAGGCTGCCGGAAGCCTACGTGACCTGCTTTTGTGCCACGACCTTCGTGGTCACTGCCCCCGTTGCCACTCGCTTGAGTCTTTCAGTTCAACCGCGACAGGAATTTCAAGCCCTTAGTTGACTTTCTCATCATGGAGAAGCTCCCGAACCTTTTGACCCTGATCCAGGACTCTCAGAGCTGGACTGGTGACTTACAGTGGTTGGTTTTAGTAGAACTTTGAATGTTTGGGGTTTTTTGCTGTTTGTTGGCTTCTAGTTTGTCATGATATGAGATTCTGGAATCAATAATTTATAAAAACTTTGGGACTTTTTTTTTTTGCTTACCAGCATGTTGCTAAGAGCCATCTGCAAATTGCTTGACTATAGTTTGTCTTGGCTGCTGTCTCTTCTCCACTGTGGAGAGAAGCTCAGTAATACAGAAACTTGGTTCTTCAGAAAAACCTATAAAAAAATAAAACGGCCAAGATCAACAAAGAAGACCCAAATGAAGAAAAGTATAAAAGTAAAGAGAGACAGAACTACAGATAAATTTGAAATTCAAATGATAGGTATTATCAAAAACCCACGATTTGGACAAAATCTAGGAAAAATAAAAATACTAAGACTGATGAAAGAAGGGGAAAAGGATTAAAAGCCCTCCGCCTCTTGAAGAAATGAAAGCAGTGATAAAAGTCTATACACAAAGAAAGCAAGGTTAGTTGTCTTACAGACACGTCCACCAGATTTTGAGTGGACAAATTATCAGTGTTTTATACAAACTCTTCCAAGTACTAGAAACAGAGAGACTATTCTACAACCCATTATGTATGACCAACATCCCTAATCATAAAACTGGACGAAGATATTATCAAAAAGGAAAATCACAGGCCAGTTTCATTTATGAACATAGATGCAAAAACCATAACTAAAATCTTAGTAAACAGAATTCAACAGTGTAGTAAAAAGATGATATACTTGACCATATAATTAATCTATTTAACACATTTAAGGGAAAATAAATACTTGCTCAACTCAAAAAATGCAGGGAAAATGTTGATAAAAGTCAATCCTTATTCTTGTCTAAAACTCCCAGGAAGTGAGGAAGAGATGGGGCTTCCTTAACTTGTAATGAGTAACAGGCAGTGAATGTGGCCCTAACCAGAAGAACGTGGGAATTGCTCCCTTTTGAATCAGATTCAAGCAGACAGTTCCCTCTGCTCAGGGTCGTCTCAGGAGTTGTAACTGGGACGTGAGAAAAGCAGAAGCAGATGTTGGAAAGGAGGAAATAAAACTGTCATTATTTGCAGGTGACCTGGTCACCTACCTGTGCATTATTACAAATAACATGAGAGTATGGCAAGATGGTAAACAGAAGAATGATCTAGAAAAGTCTGTTGTGTTGCTCTGTCAAAAGCAATCAGAGAATTTAATTAAGATCTGGTTTACAACAGTAGGAGTGATCATCAAGTATCAAGGAATAAATTTTTAAAAAATGCATATAGTATAGGGAAAACCTCATGGGGAGAAATAGAAAAACCCCTAAATTCGTGGGAGAACATACCACCTTTAGCTATGAGGGGCCAGACAGGATAAGGTCTGCAGGCCATGGAGCCCCAGTCACCAGCACTCAGGTCTGCCACTTAGCACAAAAGCACCAAGACAAGATGCAAACAGAGGATTGTGGTTCTAGTAAAACTTCACAAAAGCAGTGGCGACCTGAGACGGAGGAAGAATTAATACTGTGGAGCCTGTCCATTCTCCCTAAAATGCGCTGACAATTCAGTGTCCCTCCCAACAATGCCCATGTGGTTCTTCGTGGAAATTGATGCCGCTGATGGAGAACAGAGAACAGCCAAGACTTCTCTGAGGGAGAAAGCCAGGAGGGGGCTTGCCCTACAGGGAATCGGGATCTATTAAGCTGCCAACATGTATGGGCAGTGTGGCTTGGGGGAGGAGTTGAGACCCATCAATGAAGTAGGGAGCCCAAACCAGCCGTACCCACGGGCCGTGTTGTGTGGTGGGCGGAGGCCATTTGTCAGCAGGGTCAAAAGGAGGGAGTGCAGAATTAGTGAGGCTGGGAAAGGAGCGCCCGCAGAGAAGAGGACTCTGGGTCCCTGGCTATAGACCCAAGCCTACTCCATGTGGAATAAGGAGTTAAATCTTAAAAATACAAATTGAAAACTCAGGGTTAAACACATGAGCTGGCTCTTTCCATGCCTGGGTTCTGTATCTCTGGCACCTGATGTGTGTCCTACAGAAACAGCTGGAGCTGAGCTAGACCACGGCAGACTTACTGAGAGCCACAAATGTCTGAGGACTGGGGAGCCACGGAGGTCTCACAGCAGGCCTGGGAACGTGGCCGCGGTTGCATGCAACGTCAGCCAGAGTGGGGGCACCGCCCTGTCCCACAGGTGTTTCCACAAAATCAGTGATCTTGGATGTGGAGCCAGATCCAGGGAGTGCGAGGGGCCCACACTGAGGGAAGGAGACAGGCTTCGGCCTCCTTCCCAGCTGGAAGCGTCGAAACGCCAGTGCTCCAGCAAGTGTTTCTTTTAATCATCTTCTATTATAGAGTTCTGAGATTTCTGCAGGTGCTGATGAATGATTAAAAGTCTGCAGGATTTTAGGGTGACTCTTGTTTCCCTTCTACATTAAAGGAATCCGTAGAGTTTCTCTTAGTACAAACAGATGGAAACTGGAAGGGGTCCAGATCCCACAGCAGGTTCTTCAGGGCAGATAGAAGAGCCGAGGCCTGATGCCTGAGGCCCACCTGTTCATTTTGTTGATGGTTCTCGTCTTTCAATGAGCCGATCGTGAACCGGTGTCTGTTTTCAGCTGCAGAAACTTGTGGGAGGCCTTGACCAGAGAGTTCCCTAAAAAACAGCAGAGCCTCTTTGTGCACATCCTCGCTGTCCTGAAGCACCCTCAGCCAGCGGGTGGGCACCCAAGGGGGTGTGAGGCCCCTTTTTGCATCTGTATTTCTGTGCCTGAAAGTAGTGGTTCCACCCAGCCGTGGTGCAGGCTGCCTCTGCCCGCTGCTGATCTTGTTGAGCAGACGCGTTTCTCTCTTACTCCAAGTTTTGCTTGTTCCACTGTAGGGCCAGTGGGCACAGGACAGGTTCACTATCCATTCGGGCAGACAGATAAAGGAGAGTCCCGGAGCCCTCGGTGGATTGCTCAGGCTTTAGTGCTCTCCCAGGGAACCAGGCACACAGGCACACAGGCAGGGAGGCTGGTGTGCAAGGGAGGCGGGCAGGGCAGGGAGGCAGGCACTAGATAGAGCGGCCAAGTTATGGAAACAACCAAAGTGCCCAGGGACAGATGAGTCGATAAAGAAAATGTGGTGTATTTACACAGTGGAAAACAACTCTGCTGTAACAGATGAACTTACGCCGTTTGTTCCAACATGGAGGCAGGGTGATGCTCAGAGAAATAAGCGAGAAGGATAAAGACACAGATCAGGTGCTTTCCGTCATAGGTGGAATAGAAAGAAACGAAACAGACGAAACAAACCCTAGAAATCAGTTTGTAGAATAGAGACTGCTGGAGGACATGGGTGGGAACCCAGGAGGAGGGAGCACAGTGGTGGAGGCCTGTGGGCGCCTTGGTGGTGGGAGTGGGGTGGTGACACCACCTGCAGGGTGTGATCCTGCACCTCTAAATCATACACAAGATTGTAAACCAGTGTTGCCTCAACAAATAAGTACTAGAATGAAAAAGAAATGAATTTTTAAAAAATGAAATGGCCAGATGACAAAATATGATGAACAAGAGGTTGGAAGTATACCTGCCAGTGTCAACAGTAGTTATTTCTTGGACACAACGATAAATCGTTTTTAATTTCTTTTTGGAGGGCGCTTAGGTTTCCCAAGCGTAATAAAATAACCACATATTGGCAGTGTGATAAGATTTTGAAAATATGATAAACTCGCCCCGTCAAGGTGAGCTGGCGTGTGGGAGTCACCCCCGATGGCGGACACGGCTCCCTGTCGGCCACCCGGGCTGCTGCCCTGGCTCTCGGGCCGTCTTTCGAGCCTTGCAGCGCACCTCCAGGATGTCCTGGGTCACGTTTTATGGATCGTGTGTGTTTTCACGCCCTGTCCAGGCTGAGCAGTCAAGGGAGGAGCAGAAGCAAGGCTTGAACGCCGAGAAGCTGATGAGGCAAGTCTCCAAGGATGTGTGTCGGCTTCGGGAGCAGAGCCGGAAGGTCCCCCAGCAGGTGCAGTCCTTCAGGTGAGCCCTGGCCAGCAGGCAGCCCTCACGCAGGGGCTCCTCCAGAGCAGAGCTGGAAGGACTGGCGTGGGGGGCTGCAGAGGTGAGGCCCAGAAGGGGGAGCCCCTCCTCCACCTAATGAGTTGAGAAATGGAGGGACTGAAGCTGGGGTCCGGGGGCTCTGCCCTCTTGTTGGAATATGACAGTTGACAGTGAAGAGTTTTCCCTGCACTATTCCGCTCACGATCCCTCCTGTTACTTTCGAGAAGGCTGCACCTCAGTCCTTTAGAGCATCAGGGTGGTGAGCAAGTGGTCACCTGGAGAGGCCCCCCGTCCAGCTGTTGCTAAAACCCCAAATACAGCGTCATAAACGTGCCCCGCATCCCTCGCCAGCGTCGGGCGGGTTGGAAGAAAGGGTAAGATGGACTGCAGCAAGGCCGGCCTAGCCGGGAACGGGGGCAGCAGGGCCTGAGCCCAGCCGCTGCCCCCGGGGAATCAAGAGCCCATGTTCCCTGGTCTTCTCACTCGTCCTGGAAAGTTGGGTTTCAGCGATGTGCACGTCAAGTATCTCAAATGCACACACCGGCAACTAAGTCAAGTATTTAAAAACCCCACGAGGTCAGAGAAACCTGTTGGGGTCGTGCCGGGGCCCCCTCGGGTCTTTGCTTCCTCCAGAAGGCCCAGTGGCGGGTGCGCTCGCTGCCCTCGTGGAGTCTCGTGGGATTGGACTCACCCCGGCCCCACGCTCGCCTCTTCCTTTTCTTCTCTGGCCTCCGCTTGGTCTTCAGAGCGTTTCTCTCTCCACTCTGACTTCTCGCCTGCCTTACCCTCCTCCACCCAGACCATCCGGGTCTCAACAGCGGGCCCGGCTTCAGGTGTGTGTGCACGTGTGTGTGCACGTGTGTGCACACGCCACCCTGCACTCTTCTCTCCCGGCCTCCCCCGTCACCTCCTTTCTACCCAGTGCTGCAGCTTTGAGACAGTCAGACTCGCCAGGTCCTTCCCTTTGGTTAAGCCCTGGGGTCGCCCACCAAGCCGCCCTGGCCGTTGCCAGCCATCCTGGACTTGAAATCGTTTTCCAGGAGGCCCCTGAGGCGGTTGCCGGGTGTCCTCCCTCTTGGTTCTCGCCTTGCTGGCTCAGACGCGCTCAGCCTGGAGCAGACCCCAGTGGGGACGAGCATCTCCCCCCGGGACCCCCGGGAGGGCTGCCCCCCTGGCGTCCAGGGACGTGGCAGCCGCTGCCGAGGCCTCCTCCCCGCAGCTGCTGTGACAGGCCCCGGAGGCCTGGATTTTACGTGATTTTACCTGAGGAGCCCTGTCTGTGTCCAGCCCGGAGGAGGCCGAGGGGCTCCTGGGGATGCTGTGCAGGGTCCCGGGGTTCTCACCACCGTGTTCGCGTCTCGCCCCGCCCAGGGAGAAGATGGCCTACTTCACCAGAGCCAAGATCAGCATCCCATCCCTGCCGGCGGACGACGTGTGACGCTGCCCGCGCCGTCCCGGGGGCGCCGAGGCGGGGGGCCTTCTGTCACCACCTGGACTCCTAAAGAGCTTTTATTTCACGTCAGATTTTCAACACGTTCCTTCGCAAAGAACCTTGAATGTAAATCATAAGTGTTTAAAAAAGGGAAAAAAAAGCATCCGCTAAGCAGGCCGGGGTGCTCTGGGACACGGCAGCGAGCGGCGTGCGGGTCTCGCCAGTGGCTGTAGCTGGTGACACGGAGCAGAGGCCGAGCCCGGCGGGCGCCCTGCTGGACTGGCGGCCGAGAGCCCTGGGCTCGGCCGGATGCCTCTGCTCTTCCCCGGTGTGCTCGGGAGGGGACTGCAGAGGGCACCAGCCCAAGAGACGCCAGCAGCCCGCGGCCTGCGGGTGGGCTCGGCCTGAGGGTGGGGAGGCCAGGCCCGCACCTCCACCGCAGCCGCGGCTCTGAAACAGTGTCCTTTTTGTGCTTTCCCGCCGGGCTAAAGAAAACCAAAACAGAATGCCCCGTGCAAGAATGCGATTGAGCAGTCCTCCAGGCCACGCTGGGGAGCTTGTGGTGCAGGACAGTGAGGGGAGCGGAGGGGGAGAAGACAGTCACCTCGAGACACCCCGGAGGAGGCGCATCGGTGGCACCTGCTGCTTCCACTCTGCCCGAAGTGGCTGGAGTGTTCACGTGCAGGCTTGGGGCTCGCACCCGGCGTGTTTGGTCCCAGGTGCAGGGGTGTGCGTGGACAGCCTGGCCCAGACTCTGGGCACCGGCCGTCCGGCCGTGGGGAGGCCCCGGAGCAGCACCCTCTGGGGCAGCCAGGAACAAAGCAGCAGGTTTCCTGATGGAACCCAGGTTGCCAAAAATTAAAGAGAGAACACATTCACTGAAAAGATTTCTAATATTTGCTAGAAATTCCTTTGCAGTTATTTTAGGGGAGCCCAGCTCTAATTTATGGGAAGGAGTTGGGAGGCAAAGAGAAGTGTGTGCCTGGGGAGATGATTGACTTGAAGTATAAGCAAAGTCATTTGTTTTCCAAAAAAAGTCTAGAGAAACAGGTTTAGAGACTTCAAGTGACCTCCAGTGTAGAATTTGAGCTGACTCAACCCAGGCACTTCTGGAAGGAAACAAAGCTGCCGATGTCTCTGCCAGCGTCAGGCTTCTAAGGTCAGTGGTGCCAATGGAATTTAAATGCTCCTTAGAACTTGGTCGGCTATACTGAAACAGGTAATTTTAAATCAAAACTTTGGAAATACAAATCATCTTAAAAGAACAGGGCCCTTGGGACGGGGCTGGGGGTGGGGCGGGTAGGGCTGGGGGCGGCACAAGTTCTATTCCTAAGCTAGAATCCTCAGTGGCAAAACTTACACTTTCTTGAAAGTAATTATACCTATTTTGGAAGGTTCACTTGATCAGAATCAAAATTCAGATGAAGCCATTTCTGAGCCTAGAACTTTAATTGTGTTTTTCCTCTGTGTCCCGTCACTTATATACAAATGTCTTTGAAGCTATAACTGGACATGACACTACTTTGAACAAAATCAGCCTGAGTCGGCCAGGCGCAGACCTGCGTGGCTGTCTATTGGATGACTAAGGAGAACTAGAAAGAGTATCGTTCGTCCTCGTCAAGGTCAAATGTGAAAGGAGTTTATTTAATGTAGAGTTACATGAAGGTCAGCTGTTTCCAGCTTCTTAGTTTGACCATGAAAATGTTTATAGAATTATGTGTAGTTGTACCGTACGATTTTATTTTCTTCATTTATTTATTTACGGTCTTATTTATGTTCTGTTTAATATATAGTTCGGTTCTGGCCATTTTTAAATGTTTGACATAGAAGAGGCAATATCGGAATATTTACAGCTTTATAAAACTTCATCAGATGAGCTGTTAGCTTTTTGTAACACAAGAAGTTTCAGATAAGTATAAAAGAGCAAAATCTGTCTCCGACTGATAGTGTTAGTAGTGTGACCAAGATGCTTTTGGTTTTCTTACACAAAATTTTCTCATTTCTAACATGAGAGACAAACTCAATATAATCCTTTTCCACACTTTAAAAAATCAGCGATAGTGTTATGTATTTACAGGCAGCTTTTAACAGTTCTCTCGTATTTGTACTAACCCCAATGATTCACAATGACAAGACATTTTAATAACTTCATCACAAAACCATATGGACAAATAAGAATTTTAATATTATAAATACTATTTTTTAAAAGGTAGAGTTTATTCTGCACAGGGTAAAAAGAATGTAATATTTAGTTCTCCAGTCTGAATTATCAATATGTTATTACAATTTTGTATATGAGAATCTGTAATAGGTACAAAAAGGATATTGCTAGCCAAATGAACAAAGTTTAGCTGAATCTCTGTAGCCTGCAAGTCAAATCAATTTTAAAATCTTTTTTGTTACTACGTTATATTGTATTAAATATCAAAAGCTCAGGACTGAACTAAATATTTAATCAGGTTAAATTCTGAATATGTTTCTGTTGTCATTTGTCATGTTTGTAAAAATATGCAAATACATCACATAGTTTAACTTTGGTTTCTGCAGTTTTTGTGTGTTTACGGGTGGGAATTTTTTTTTTTTTTTAACAAAGATACTTTGTTAAACAAAGATACTGCCTGATACTCTATTTCAGTGACCTTTATTGTTCAGTTAATTTCCTTGATTGGCGCAGACACAAAAGTTCACTTGAACTATGTCCATAGCAAATATGAAATATTCCATGAAGAACTCCCCAGGCCCGAGGATAGTTCTTGGTGGACAATATGTATTGCTGATTTTTTAAAAAAAGGCAGAGGATTTTCACTGGGCGAGGGCACCAAAGGGCCCCAGAGTCCTGGCCACCTGTCCAGGCTGTGTGCTCCCAGACCCGGGGCCTCGGTGCCAGGATCTTCTCCAGCCCCACCTGCAGTGCCTTGGGGTAGGCGGCCGGGGTGGGCAGGACTGTCGGCCGTCCAGCATGGTGCCTGGAACACAAGAGCCCGAAGCACATTTGTGTGGTCGATGTCATGTGACCCGTCCCAAACTCCAGCTCACCCCACCCCCCCACCCCCCCACCCCCGCTTCTGGCAGAGGGGAGATGCTACGGGTGAAGGTGGCCGAGAAGCTCCTTTGACTGAGGTCTCCCATCAAAGGACATGATGCGTCAGGCGTGTCTTACCTCTCACGCTTTCACAGAGCCAGCGATCTTTGTTTTTAGTATGATCGGATATACATTTTAAATAAATGTGCAAGGAGACGTTAAGTTTTCATATAATAGGTGATCTTACACACTCGGAAGAAATAGCGATTAACAGGAACACTTCCAATTGCCAAGATGATTCACCTCTATAAATAACACCTTCAATGACCCCTAAGTCCTAATATGTCTTATTTCCCAGTTCTGCGCAGACCTTGGAATCTATTTGAAAGTTGAGAAAACTCATCCACTGTAATGAGTATGATTACTATTAAGTCTTGATTGGTATTGCTCAGAGTAGAAAATAGAAGTGGTTTACCATCTTAGAAATTCTTGTTTAAGAAGCTAATAGCCCCAGGAGGAAAAAAGGCATTTTGAAAATCAGCAGCAGAGTGACTGTAGGGCTGTGTAGTCAGAGCCCTCCCAAATCCAGAGCAGAGGAAGCGTCTCCGGAAGACGACACCGCTGATCCCTCCTGGCTCAGATCCTCAGGTGGGTGGTTTTCATCTCCAGGTGTTGGCAGTGATACTGCATTTCCGCCGCTGCATAGTGGCCCGAAACTAGAGGGGGCCGGGAGGAGCAGGCTGCACAGTTCAGCAGACAGCCTCCCAGGAGCAGGAAAAAACCAGCGAACCAGCCGAGAAACAGGGCATCCCCAAACTCCCACCGAGGCACGATCTCCGGGACCGTCTCGTCCCAAAACGCCTGCACCGTCATGTGGGCGACCCAGGAAACAGGAGCCAAGACCGAGATGCCTGCTGTCCAGAGCAGGATGCCCCCCAAGATCAGCAGCTGCTTCTTCAGAGCCTGCTGACTCTCTCCAACTCTCAGGCAGTCCAGGCCAAAGCCAGAGACCAGCAGGCCCAGAAATCCCAGCCCGTTGGACAGAAACATTAAAATCCTGGAGATCCTGAGTTCAGCAGGCAGAGCCAGGAAAGAATCGAAGGTCTTGCACTGTATCCCACCTTCCTCTTGGACGACACAGGTTTGCCAGAGGCCCAGGGTCCAGGTCTCCATTTCATTTAAATCCAGGTTGAGGTCTTTCCACTGGGGCAGGTAGTTGGTGAGGCAGGATAAAACCCATCCCAGCAAAGACAATGAAATCCCAGCCCACTGTGCCGCAGCTCTAAAGGTGAGCGCCATCGGCGAGCTCTGAGCGCGTTGGGCAGTCTCACACCGGCTCTGGGGTGTCGTGAAAAAAAGTGCAGCCCTTGTGTTATCACTTCAGCACTTTTTCATTGTGTATATAGGAGGATTGCTGCCAGAGTTGACATTGTTTGATTCCATGTTGAATAGGTTTCAGAAAGGGATAGGGAAATAATTCTGCAAACCAGTTATGCCGAGGTGTGGCCAGGATCAGGTTCATGTCCTATGGGCTGGCTTTTGTAACGCACAGCATGTTATGGAAACAACCTGAAGGGGTAACACGCCTCCTTTCCTCGTGAAGGTCTGGATGGCTTTCATGCCCCCACCTTCCTACCGTCCGAGAAGTAAAGTCTAAATGCACAGCGTTTCCTTGACAGCTTTGCTTCAACTCCCGCTGCTTTCGAGCTTGCTAAGGGCCTCTGCCGGCTTTTATCTGCTCATTTTATCCTCACATTCTAGTCTGTATATCATGTCAAGATGTTGCCACTTTTCAAAATAGTTGCCAGAAAACTGTTACTTAACCAAATAAATTACTGTTATCAAATCTCTGGAGACTGAAATCAGGCCATCTTTTCCAAAGCCCTTAGCACAGGCCACAGAACCTGAGGACGCCACGGCCCGCTTACCTACGTGTCTTTCTGCCAAATTCATGCACGTGCGCATCAACACGTGTGTCTTTCCTTTGCCGAAACACGCTTTCCGCGCTGCAGAGAAGTTAAGCAACAGGACACTGTAGCTTACTTAGACTCAGCTGGGTCGGCCCGAAAGCCTCTATCCCCAGCTTGTCATTTTTAATTGAACAAAGGAAAGTCTTCTTCGGGCAAATGAGCTGTCCCTATCTGCTATCAAGCGAAATATTTTTGGAATGTTTCTCTCTTAGATATGCAGCTTTTGGAGGAGAGAGGAGGCTGGCCCTTATTTTGAGCCTGAGAGCATCGAGCTGTGCCGAGAATCCCCAGCCTCTCACCTTGTCGCACAGGTGTCTGAGCTCAGCCCCTTCTGTTCAAAGAGCAGCCTCAGCTGTGGAAATAACACTGGGTTGACTTAACATGTGGCTTGCTAATGCGGGCAGCTTATAAGATTTCAGCTTTTTTTTTCTTTAGGAAACTAGTTACTATCACTTTCAGCTACCAACAAGAACACCAAAAACCTTTTCTAACATAAAATTGACATGAAAGCTGAAGCCTTGGGGTATTGCATGACCAGCAGCACATTTTGATTTTAGTAACCCCAGCGATGACATGCTTTGGCTCATATCTGTGTAACGCTTAGCATAATCATTTTAGATTTAAGATTTACCTCTTTCTTACTTCTCCAGCCTTGAGAGGGGCTGGGGGAGGGAGGACCTGGTAGAGAACGGGTTATTGAATGAGAGTGTGAGCAGCCCAGATTTAGTTGCATAACAAAGACCCTTTTATCACAGTGGCTGTAGCAGGATGCATCTCCAATCTTGTGAAAGCCTTACATTTTCAGATGTACATTTCCACTCAGCTATGGACACTGAGTTGGCATTTCCGCCGCTGCATAGTGGCCCGAAACTAGAGGGGGCCGGGAGGAGCAGGCTGCACAGTTCAACAGACAGCCTCCCAGGAGCAGGAAAAAACCAGCGAACCAGCCGAGAAACAGGGCATCCCCAAACTCCCACCGAGGCATGATCTCTGGGAGGGTCTCGTCCCAGAACGCCTGCACCGTCATGTGGGCGACCCAGGAAACAGGAGCCAAGACCGAGATGCCTGCTGTCCAGAGCAGGATGCTCCCCAAGATCAGCAGCCGCTTCTTCAGAGCCTGCTGACTCTCTCCAACTCTCAGGCAGTCCAGGCCAAAGCCAGAGACCAGCAGGCCCAGAAACCCCAGCCCGTTGGACAGAAACATTAAAATCCTGGAGATCCTGAGTTCAGCAGGCAGAGCCAGGAAAGAATCGAAGGTCTTGCATTGCCTCCCACCTTCCTCTTGGACGACACAGGTTTGCCAGAGGCCCAGGGTCCAGGTCTCCATTTCATTTAACTCCAGGTTGAGGTTTTTCCAATGTGGCAAATAAGTTGTGATAATAGAGAAAACCCATCCCAGCAGCGATAATAAAAGTCCAACAAATTGCATAATCACTCCAAAGCCCAAGGCCATTGCAACAAAATGGGAAGGCGTATTCCGCCCCTATAGAAGCTGCTGTCTCCGTGGTTGACGGGAGTGTGACGGCCTTGCATCGACGCCGCTGGAATATAAGCTGCGCTCGTTAACTCTTTGGGCACTCTGAAACGCGTGTTTGTTCTTCTCAAATATAGTGTTTCATGTAAAGGATGAAGGACTCTGTTAAAACTATGAGTTAGGCTTTCTGATAAGGATTTGATCTGTTACCTTCCAATTTGCTTGGTAAAATTATATCCCCAATGCTTGATGATTATAAGTCTAAGGATGAACAAAGAGGGCTCTATGACCCCTCACCCTAAAACACAACAGAAATCTTTGTGCTTCAATATGGATTAATTAGATTTTAAGTGGTGATAAAGGGCCAGCTCTTTCTACAACAGGACCTCATTGTAATAGCTGAATCTGAGATTTCAGGGACGCAAAACAAGAGCTTGAACAGAAAGGTAGCTGTTCCCCTATAATCTTTATTCTTCTCAGACTTCCTCATCCTACACAAGAGCCTGGCCCGTGTTCGAGTGTCACAGGGACTCGGAGGGGACTTGGCAGAAAGTTGCCCTGAGATTCCTTTGAAAGGTAGAGGCTGGTTCACTGGGTTAATTAAAATGAAAAAGACCCAGGCCGGGCCCAGAGGTACTAAGTGAGGACCGAGAGTTCTAGAAGCTCTGGATCTCACGCTATTATTTTCTCCACCCTCAGCAAGGACTTGGGGTGAAGCCTGATTTCTTTGTGTCTAGGGAGAGTTTTTGTCCAGAACTGGGCTTTCTTCTCTGCAGTTGAAGCCTCATGGACAAAGCAGTGCCGGCGTGAAGCCTCCTGCCAGTTCCAAGACAAAACGCTGTAGTGTGAAAACAAAATCCACAATGGGGCTGACCTTTGAGGCTTCATCTTGTTTGTTTGGTTTGGTTGAGGCCACACCTATGAGCAGACCTCCGCGGAGGCTGAGCCCTTGGCGGGTACAGGGCCCCAGTCAGGGCAAAGGGCCCTGTCTCCAGGTTCCCAGCGCTCCTGGCGGCACAGCCCAGGGCCCAGGAAGCAAGCATGCCCCTCGCGAGCGCAGGGCCTGATGGGCCTGCAGGGGACCCGACAGATTCCCACAGCGGAGCCACCAGCTGGAAGGTTCTGGCCAGGTGAACCGAAGCCACTGCCCATCATGGTCTAGCTGTTGAGTCTGGGCCAGCCTCAGAGAGGATCTTTTGTGATGTTGCTCTGCAGGCGAGGGGAGAGACAGGACCCCCATCCTGGTTGTAGGATTGATCGGGCTTTTGCACTGTTGGCCTCTGGGCTATCACCTGCGGCCTTAAATGCAGGAGGTGCTTGTGAACGTGAGCTCAGGGTATGCATGCCTGATGGTGGACACCGGGGTATGGTGTGGGCATGCGTGAGTGGGCACACCTGAGCCTGGAGGCTGAGCCTGTAAGGGCAGTGTCACAGAGGACGGGGCAGCAGATAGCAGTGGACAGGCTATGGGAGGAAGGGACCAGAAAGAGTAAAGATCCTGCTGGGGGCTGGGAGGCCTGCCAGTCTCCTGCCCCCCAGCACCCCTGCCCGCCCTGCACCTGGTTGCTGCACTACAAATGGTGTAGAAAGATCATCAAAAGCCAGAAAACCCCACTAAGGGCTCCAAGATTCTTCCCACATCCATAGGAAACCTGCTCTGTGCCTTTCTGGCACTACAGAAAGCTCGCCACCACTGGACTCTTTCTCAGTGGTTGCAGTTTTCCAGGATCCCCGAGGCTGTGTTGCTGCCCTCCATGGACTTAAAGCAGGGAGCTGCTCCAGTTGGCGTAGGTCATAAGGGTCCGGGAGACACGGCTGTGGTGAACCAGACCTGGCCTTCCAGGAGGCAGACAGATGAGAATGTTCTGAAAAGCAGGCGTTAAAAATTATAGGCAGATGGTTAATAGTGTGTGGAAGTCTTTTTCTAAAAATGGAATGGAACCTGTTTCTCTGAGGTAGAGAGCTCCATCCAGAAGTGTTTATACGGATAATGATCACTTGTCAGGGCTATTGAAGAGGAGATTTCTGTGGTGGGAGTTGGACACCAGAACCTCTGTCGAGAATCCAGAAATAGCAAAACTAAAACCACCAAGTTAATAATCGTATTCAGTAAGAGTTTATTGTGCATATAAGAACAGTTCTCTTTCTGGGAACCGTCAGCCCCTGCTGTGAAGTTGAGGGCGTGGAGCCACAGGCTGGCTGAAAAGTGGAGGCACAGGAGTAGCTTACCCTTATTATTATTTACGGTTATTTTTGCCACAGACTCCTTGGATGCTGAGGGATGGGTTTAAAGGGATGCCCTCGTGCCCTGTTTAGGATAGCTGAAGTTCCTTTTATAATTGTCAGAGGCTTCTACAAGAAATAACACAAATTCAGCTTCACTTCTGATAAACAGTTTCCGTCCTACTTACATAGTGAAGTGATTTCGTCTGCCCAGGTGTAGGGTAAGTAAATGATGTCAGGCTTTTCTGCCTTCCCGCCACTAGGATGGATGATGGATCCCTGCGGCCCTGAATGCATGCCTGATGGCGGCACCTGGAGTGGGGTGTGGGCCTGCGTAGGGGGGTACACCTGTGCTGAGAGGCTGGGCTTATGAGGGCGGTGTCACGGGGTCGCCTGCAGAAGCAGAGCAGAGCAGCAGAGAGAACGAGAGTGAAAGAGAACAAAAGTGAGGCAGTGACCGCCAGGGAGCCCAGAAGGAATGAAGATCTCCCAGACCCCGGCACCCCTGCCTGCCGTGCACCTGGTAAACCGCAAATAAAGCCTGAAAAGCCACCAAGGACTCCAGGACGCCTCCTTCACCCCATCTGCTCGGGCCTTAGAAATCCTGCTCCGTGCCTTCCTGCCGCTACACCAGGGAATTTTCAAGTCCACCTCCATTTTGTATTTTGAGTCCCCTCTCATTTATCCTTTTAGCATTTAGAAAGACACCCCTCGAGCGCCTCCTACTGGCCAGGCAGTGAGTGCGAAGGTGCAGGGGGGTGCGCTGAGGGCCCCCGTGCTGGGTGGTCTCCAGCTGGGCTCCCTCTCAGGGCCAGAGGCCATCAGGAGGGCGTAAGCAAGAGCATTCCAAGAAATAGAAAGGGGTGAGGGTTCCAGGCAGAGGAAAACAGTGCCACGGCCCCCAGGCTGGACAGCAGGGAGCCCCAGGCCCACCCCCCAGACCTAGGCGCGCCCTCCTAGCTCCGCATTTCGGGTGGAAGTGAAATCCAGCCAGAAAGAAAGCAAATTACCACCACGTTGTTCAGCGTGTGGACAACGGCGCTACCTCAGCCTCAGGAAACGTTCATCTGAAAAACCAGACAAAGTCTCACACTCAGCGCCCGAGTCACGTGCACTTCCCGTAGGCCCAGCCGGGGCGACCAGCCAGCCCCGTATGTCCAAACCTCAAATCCTAGGAGACCTCTCTGTCCGGGCCAGCGTGCGACTGTTCGCTGAGAAACCACCCCGAAGCTCAGCTGCCGGGCACAGCGGCCACGCGCGCGTGTGAGTCTCGTCTGCTCCCGGCGCCTGAGCCCAAGCAGGCCCTGATGTGAGCTGGCCCCACACTCCTGGAGGCCAGGGCCTGCTGAGCAGAGGAGGCACAGGCCCCCTCTTCTGATGCGGAGCAGCAAGGTTCTGAGGAGCTACGGAACTGGAAATACCTTTGTGGCCATTTGGGGGACAAATACATCTGTCAGGAAAAGCAAATGAGCGAGTCCTGCCATTGGAACTGTTAGGGGAAGGACGTGCTGAGCAAAGTCCGTGCAGGCTGTGTGGTCGCCACCCCCACGACGCTGGGAACTACAAATCCCATCGTCACCACAGGGAAGGCTGCGAGGACCTGAGGGCGCAGTGAGCAACCAGATTCTCGGGCTGAGTATTTACCTGGCCGTGTGGCCGGGGTCGCCCTCTTGGCCTGGCGGCATTGTCAGGTGCTCTCCAGCTCGGCGGGTCCTTGGGATCCAGGCCGCGGAACAGGTAGGACGCATTTACGACCACATCTCCCTCTTTTCTCCCTGAGTAATTTATTTTCCCTTCCCCTGTAAATCTTTTATTCACCTTGTGCGTGTGTCTGCAGTTGAGCGTTAATAAGTCCCCTTAAGCGCGTGGGTGAGGACCCGCAGTCAGGCAACCTGTTTTATATCGGGGTTGCGCTGTAACAGACCCACTGACCAATCCTAGAACCCAGGAGCTGTCTGGGGAGCCGCGCACAGGCACCATGGCTGCCAGTGGCTCCTGGTCTTCGCCTCTAGAGTTTGCAGCCACAACCAAAACGTCTGGGCGGTGCAGACCCTCCTGGGTTTCCTGAGGCCCAGTCCAGGGCAGACATCAGGGGACAGAGCCCCCAGGCGGCTCCTTCGTTCAGCATCCCACCTGCTCCAGGACCGAGAGACAGAGCCTGGGCCACAGAGCTTTGCTCTCCAGCATGAACCCCAGGGAGACAGGATGCGAGATCCTCGAGCAAAGCCGATGTGCAGAAATGGGCGGTTGCGTCAGGGCAGGGAGGCAGCCAGAGCATTTTGGAAGAAAGGGCCTTGCACAGGGTGGTGGGTGGGAAACTGTTTCAACATCTGATGCATGGGGGCTGGCAGGTAGCAAGGGACCCACAGAAAATGGGGCTGGGCTATAGTCTCCGTGGCGGGGCGCCGGTTTCCCTATTTGGACAATCAGGGACTTTGAAGGGCTCTACTCCAGGTGTGAGTGTCCAGGATGAGCTTGTGCAGGTGATCTGAAAACCAGCGAGGCCCGAGGTGGTGGCTGGGGCCTGGGTCTCTTCAAGGACGGTGCCTGCTAAGAGCACTTGAGGGGAGATGGGGCGGGTTGGAGCGCTCCGGGCTCTTGCTGAGTCATTACAGTCTGAAGTCGCCGAGAGATGCCAAGCCCGGTTGTCATAATCACCCGACAAACACCCCTTCAGTCACGTGGCCGAAGTCCAGCACCCGAGTTTCCTCCACAATGGGCTGAGCACAGATGACGCGGCCGGCTCGGTGGGGATCTCGAAGGACGACTGTCCACTAGATCAGGGACTGTCAGGGAGCAGCATCTGCAGCTCTGGATTTGCAGCCGCCATCCCTTAGAAGGCGCCTCCTCATCCTCTTACTAGACCAGCATCTGCTGGACGTGGAGAGACAGGCCTTGTGCGTGGGCATGGGAGGGTGGCAGGCGGACCTGGCCTCGCAGTCAGCTCAGAGAGGGGCTTGGCAGGACGAGGGCCAGGAAGGAGAACAAAATAAACTACAGGTTTTCTTTTAGTAAAAACAAAGCAACCAGTGTCTGGCACGAAGACCTCTTGGTCTTTAGGCAGATGCCAGGGAGACAAGGAGGCCTGAAGCTCCTCCTGGAATTCCCCGACATACAGACGCTTACCCCTGGAGAACCAGGCCCCCTGATTTTGCTGCAAGGAGCTCAGGTCTGAGACATTCAGAATTCCTGGCCGACCCCCACCCCTGATGGAACTCAGCCTTTACCTGGAGAAGACGGAGGTGGGCTGGGTTTTACCAACACCCTTCCTGCTCCGCCTACCTCTGGATTTTTGTTCTAGGTGATTTTTCCAAAATATCCAGGTGGCCCCTTATGTCTTTCTGATCAGCCCCCGGCGTCGACTGTGTGGCTGTCAGGTCTCCAGAGAGTGAGGACAGTGTCAGTGTAACAAAGGAAATCTCGTTTTCAAAGTCATAGCACTTCTCAGCTCCTGCAGCTGATTGGTTTGACTTGATGTTGGCCGGGAAGTCCATCGAATGCCCCTGAAACTTTCATCAGAGAGTTTGGGGTGGGGTGGGATGAGGTGGGACCATAAGAGACTGTGAGGCTGTTTCTCAGCAAGTGTAAGCGGGTAGAGCCCTACAGCCTTCCATGTGGACCTGGGGGGAGCCAGTGGCTGCCCACGACAGAGGGTCTTTAGGGCATTTTCCCACGGACCGGATAGGCTTTGAGCAGGCTCTTCTGGGGGCGAAAGGACTGAGCGCAGGAGGCCGGCATGGGGTTCAGTCCAGCAGAGCATCTTGGGGATGAACCAGGGAGGAGTCTGGGCTTTTCCCAGGGCCCCAGGGGAGGGGGCTCCCTGAATGGACAGGCCCAGCATGTACAGAACACAACACCCTGGGGCCCCTCCGTGTGCTGATTCAGGGGGTGGCATTTAAGAGAGGAAGAGGGGAACCCGGGCCGTCTTAGCCTGTCTCCCCTTGGAGACACCGGCGCTGTCCGGAAGCAGATCTGAAAGGCCTTTTTCATAACCGGGTGTGTGGGCGGAATGTTTCTGAAAGCCTTGTTATCTGATGTTTCTGTCTTCTGAGGCCCCAGCCGAGCTTTTATTCCAAGCCTTAAAAGGACTGAGGCTTAAAAAAATAAGGCGAGATGGACCGAGAGAACGGAGACCATCAGATCCGATAAACAGCAAAAATAAACAACCTTGGGTCCCTTCCACTGGCTAAGCTTTAGGACAAGGGCTTTCTCTGCGTCCCCTCACTTGCCCGCCTAAGAACCCTACCATGTGGGCACAGTTATTACCTCTGCCAACAGGTGAGGAACCTGACGCTTACATAAGTCACCTAGTTGCCACGCGCATAGCCCCCCAGACTCCAGGGCAGGCCTCCATCGTTTTATGCTGAGGTAAGTGGTCTCGGCCATGGCCACGCCCGCCCCTCCAGGCCGTCTGGCCTTCACTGAGCACCTTGCTGCCCTTGGACCGGAGTCAGAGCCTGGGTGTGCTGAGGGCAGGGCCCCGTCCCTGCCCCTGCCAAGTGGCGGAAGCTGATGCTGGCTTTGTGGCTGCAAAGTTAGAAATTGCAACCGCAAAGGGGCTTGAAGGGGAGGAAAATGGGACTCGTCCACACCCACTCCACAAATAGGAGTGAAAAGACCTCTATCTCAGGATTAACTGGGTTCTTTTCTTTGTAAATCCTGTCTAAATATTACCCTAGGCTCACCCCCGTGGCGGCTCCGCTGATTTCCCGTTAACAGATGAGGAAGGCGCTGGAATCAGTGGCGGCGGCAGGGGCCACGGCGCGCGGGCCCGGGAGGCTGGGGCAGGGCCTGGCCTCCGCTGTCTGCTTCCCTGTGCTCAGCCAGGAGCGCGGGCCAGTGAGATCCAAGGAGGAGACGGGCTGGCCGCGTTTGATTCTGCCCCGCTTTTTGATTGCTCTCCGCAGACATTGTGGTTTCCCAGCCCTCCCCCCGTTGAGATCCCTTCTCCTGAGGACCTCGCTCATGTGCTCCTGTTCTAGCAAGAAGGGCTGGACGTGCTGTGAGACACAGCGCTACTGCTCACTTAACACACTGAAGTAGAGTGCAGGTGCATTTTTCTTACATTTTAAAAGAATGGGCTATTAGGAAAGAGAGGCCCGTGTGGCCCAGCAGGACTCAGGAGGAGAGGGCGCTGCTGCTTTGCGAAGGAAAACACCTGCGTGGTCGCCATGGGCAGGAGGTGGCAGCTTTGTCGTGCAGGTTGGAGCCACACCCAGTTATTTCCAAGGTGCGCCTGTGCTTCAGCTGCTGGAAGAGTGGATAGCACAAGGGTTTTGGCCCTGGACACGTTGCTGCTTAATCCAGGGAGGGTTAGCAGGGAGGGCTCGAGAAGGGGCAGAAATCCAGGTGTGTTCTCTGAAGGGCGAGCGAGCCCTCTGAAGGAGCTCGTGCAACTGTGCTTCTTCCCCGCTGCTGGTCGGCTGCTGCGCGCCGGCTGAACACACGCCCTGCCCCGAAGTCCTATGAACTGATTCTTCTAAAACCAGGGTTTTGCACCATCAGAAGAGGCCTGGCTCACTTGGCCTCCCCATGAGGCCATGCTGTCCCCTCGGACACGAGTGGAAGATCCTCCGGCAGGCTCGCTCCCCCTCACGCTGAGCCCCTCACAGTTTTGTGCGACGGCCTCACTCGCCTTTGGATTAAGAGCATCAGTTACTCGGCATCAGCTGCGGTTCCTGTGGCCACCAGCCCACCTGAGGCCGAGGCCGGACTCAGCCACCGTCTCTTGCCAAGTTCCCCTGGGGCCCTGCTTGGCAGAACTGCTGTAGATGTTTATCAGCACAATATTTCTACCAGCCTTAGCTGAAAGGAAGATTTTGTTTCTAGGAGGAGAAAAATGATGAAAGAGATTGTGAATCTTCCTCCATCCTTCCTCCATCATCATTCTATTCATTCCCCTATTTTTTCATTCATCCATCCACCCACCCACCCACTCATCCATCCACTCATGCGCCCATTTCCTCCCTGTAGGGTAAGGTAAAAAGTATCCGGCTTTTCTGCCCTCCCGCCATTAGGATAGATGAGGGAACCCTGCGGTCCTGAATGCATGCCTGAGGGCGGCACCTGGAGCAGGGCGTGGGCC
>NW_023604977.1:0-29947 GCF_014898055.3 Talpa occidentalis | reverse complement strand
ACCAGGGAAAATCCAGTATGCCCCAGGCCAGACTCTGCACCCTTGCCCCCACAGTGTTCCCAGAAATGGGGGTACGTGAAGCTAAACTGCCAAGTCAGGAAGCCCAGTTACCAGCTGAGGTTCCCAGGATCCTTGGAGCTGGAAGAGAGGTGAAATCTGAATGCCTGGGCTAATGCTGGCTGCTGCCCTCCCCAGCTGACCCCTTGGCCCATTGAGCAGTGGGCAGCCGCCCCCAAGGCGGCACTCCTGGCAGACAGTGCAATGGACTCAGCCGCTGGTCAGCTGTGCCTCCCCGCCTCATGGGAGATTTGGAAGAGAAACTCTTCTTTTTAAAGTTAAAAAGAGAAATGAGAAATCAGATTTTAAAATTCACATAGGAAACACTCAGGACCAGCAAGGTTGAGGGATAAAGGGAAAGGAAAGCAGAAAAAAAATGGAAAGAGAAAGAGAAAATAGGCAGGGCCCATGTAGAGGAAAGGGGCAGGGCCCAGCGGGTCCCCAGGGGAGCAGCTGGTTCTCCCAGGCTGTGCTAACAGCTCCAGGTGCCACGGGTTCCACCAGGTTCCAAGCTTAAACTGAGGCTGGTTCAAGTGTCCTTAAAAGCAACCCTCTCTCTGGGGCCTCCCTGGTGGCGCAGCGGTTGAGCACTGGGTTGCGAAGCTGCCTGCAGCCTCTGCAGCGTCGGTTCGATTCCCGGCCACCGGGCGAGGGTCCCACATGGCACGCAGACCTCTCCTGCCGCCCGCTGATCCCTTCGGCAGTGTATTTCGTCAGTCTGCCTTCTCTGTGCTCTGCTCTGACTCTGGTGAATTCTCTCGCCCTCCTGTGCTTCTGACTGTACCCCAGTGCTTGTATAAATAATAAATAAAAATTAAAAAAAAAAAAAAAGCAACCCTCTCTCCAAGTGATTTGAGCTGTAGCCAAATTCACACTCAGCTGGTGTGTCGAGCTTCTCGCAGCGCAGGGAGCCCTTCTCTCGCCCTCCTGTGCTTCTGACTGTACCCCAGTGCTTGTATAAATAAATAAATAAAAATTAAAAAAAAAAAAAAGCAACCCTCTCCCCAAGTGATTTGAGCTGTGGCCAAATTCACACTCAGCTGGTGTTTGTCGAGCTTCTAGCGCAGGGAGCCCTTCTGGGGCCACTTCCTGCGGACTGTGGCTTTGTAAGGCTTGGGGGAGAGCCTCCTTCTGAGTGGCCCCTTGGGGCCTGTGGGCGCACAATTGAGGTCAGCCTGGCTGGAAACTGAGCAAGTGCTCAGTTCTGCCAGGAGAAGGCCGTGGCGGCTGCAAGGACAAGACCCTGATCCAGGCCTCTGAGCAAGCAGGAGTTCAGCTGCTGCTGAGGAACCGAGAGCAGATTGTGAGCAGAGACCCTGGAATGGCCCTGGGATATCTAAGCCTTTGAACCCAATGAGAAAGTGTGTGGTTTTCCGGGAAGAGGATCCAAAACTTTCAAGAGAATTTTTTTTTTCTAAAAAGAGTAAAAAAAAAAAAAAAAAAAAAAAAAAAAAAGTCTACCGAGTGAGAGAAGGTGCTTGCACATAGCACATGTCGTCATAGGGCTTAAATCCAAGGCTCATAAAGAGCTCACCTAACTCAATGCCCGCGCACCCCGCCCCATCCAGCCTCCCGCCAAATGAAAAGAGCAGACAATCTGAATCGACACCTCTCCAAAGAGAACATACAGAGGCGGCAGGCCCATGGAAATGTGCTCCTCCTCCTGGGGAAATGCCAGTCGACACATGGGGTGGGTGGTGGGGGTGGGGGTTGTGAGAACCGTCATCAAAAGGTCCCTGAAAACAGGTGCTGCCAGGGATGTGGAGCAAACAGCCCAGGCACCGCTGGGAGGTAACCGGGGGAACTGTCCAGAACACCGTGTGGATCTTCCTCCATAAATTAAAATCTACCATGTGATCCAGCAATCCCACTTCTGGGTACCCAGCCAAAGAACACGCACCATCAAGTCACAGAATCACACAGCGATGCTTGCAGCAGCTGAGCTGTGGAAACCAAGTAACCCTACGGGGGGGGGTGGCGGAGATGGCCTGCGTGGGGGTGCACTGCTCAGCACCAGGATGAAGTGAGATCACCCTTGACAGCCCAGTGGAGGAGCTTTGTGTGTGTGTTGTATGTGTGTGGTACATGAAGTACATGAGGAGGTACATCAGGAAGCAAAAGACAAATACTGGATGAGTTCACCTATGTACAGGTGCTCAAATAAAAAGGAAACAAAGCAGATGCATGGACAACACAAAATGAAAATAAACCAGTGGCCTCTGACAATAGAACTGGGGTCACCAGGTGGGAAGAGGGTGCAGGAAGGGAGGGTCCAGTGGACGGGGTTGTTTCTTTAAAAGGGAGGGGGGATTTTGCTCTCTGGGAGGTGAGGGTCCAGGGTGTCCCCAGGTCACACATATGTGACCACACACAGAGCACGGCTCTCCTGGAAGCCTGGGGGGTGGGGGCAGGGGTATGTGGGAGCAGCCTGTGATGTGGGCACAGTGCCCCCCTGGCTACACGAGGTAGTGCAGGTGAGACATGCTGTGGGGTCACCCAAGGGGGCGGCTCAGAGATGGTGCTGGACACTTGGACAGAAGGCACAATCACCTTCTGGAGGGGCCATCGTGGCACTGACCACTGCCCAGTGGCCATGCCACACAGGTGGGCCCAGGAAGCACGGGGCAGATGCACGGTGGCTGCCCTCCTCTGTTGGGGCTTTCCCCTCCTTTGTACTTTAGGCCCTCACTGGCCAGGCTGCCTCTGGGGGCAAAGGGGCAGGTTCTCAGTGTCTGGGGCTAAAGTGCTGCCCGTGGGGAAGCCACAAACACAGGTGACAGTGGGGGCCGGGGGGAGGGCAGGATTTCCCAGGTGACGGTTACGGGCAAAGGCTAGGAGATGTGCATGGCAGCCCGCGGGGTTCAGCCCCCGAGGGTGGTTAACTCCCATAATCAGCTGACTTTAAGGAATGGAGTCACCTGCAGAGTGTGGGGGGCTTTGTCCAGTCAGCTGAGAAGTCCTAAGAACAAAGCTGCGGCTTCCCCGAGGAAGAGTTCCGCTGTGGACAGGAACAGCAGAGCTTCTGCAGGGCCAGCGACTGGGGCTTTGGCGAGCTCATCGGCTAGTCCCTGCTAGTGGCTCAGTCGTCTGGCAGGACTGCTGGGATCCCCAGTAATCGGGCTGAGCAAGCCCAGCCGCTGCCCAGCCCTGGGTCAGCGAGGGCCGGTCCCCAGCACCCAGCCAGGAGCTGGCTGGGCACGGCTCCCTGTGCTGTCACACAAGGTCCTGTCGCCATATGGGGAGGGGCCTCACCCAACGTCCAGGGGCCTTGCTACCGGCCAGCCATCTCTTTTGCGGCTATGAAGCGCTGCACTGCAGTCTCCATGCACCCTTCTCAGCACGCAGATGGCGGCAGTTAAGTTAGACCGGGCCACACACACCAAGAGCCAGAATTTGGGAAAAAGAAGAGAAGGCAAACAGCAGGCACCTCACGTTGCTCCTTGGTTCCAGTCTAGCATCACTCCTTGGCTCAAAAGTGCTGGGGGCTACCTTAGCCAGGAGCCATGGTGCCCATGTCGGTGCTGAGGGGGAGCATGCTGCGCGGCCACCCTGGTGCCACAGAGCCAGAGCCACAGGTCTCTGCAGTCCAGGAGTGTCTGATACGAGGTGCTGACATCGCAGATGCACTGCCCTGGCGCATGGACACAGCCAGACTCAGGTTCCGGGCGGAAAGCTGCCTGGCTTTGGGGACCGTCCCCAACCTCAGGGCCCCTTCTCAGCAAGAAGCAGGAGCCTGGACTGTAAAGCCACCTCTCTACACCGGGGCACCATGCAGGATGCCTGCCGCCAGGAGGACCTGCCCTCACCGCCTTCTCATCTTGGGTTCAGTGTGCTCATGAGCCACCCCTCACCATGGCCATCATGGCCAAGGCGCAGAGGGGAGACCACCGTGTGGGACAGAGCAGCGGCGTGGGTGCATGCATGGGACACACTCCAGACCAGTGACAAGGAGAACGAGGGCCCTTCAGCCAGTTCAGGGCCTGGAGAGCCGCATGGCTGCGAGGCAGAACGAGTGTCAGAGGATGTGGGCAGAGAGGAGCCCTCCCACTGCCGGGGATGTAAACTGGTCCAGCTATTCTGGAAGCGGCCAGGACCGTTCTTGAAAGCTGGGAGATATACACGCTATTTGACCCTGCTCTTGGCCAGAAACCACCAACTCGAAGAACTATATGCAGAATCATTCACAACAGCTAAGACACGGAAACAACCGAAGTCCCTGCTGACAGAAGACTGAATCACGCAAACATGGTCTATACCCACGATATGCTGTTCAGCTGCAAGGAAACTTGAAATATTGTCATTTGCAGCAAAATGGAAGGATCTCGTGGGGGTTATGCAAGGCAAAACTAGCCAGGAAGACAAGGACAGATATTGGATGATTTCACATATGTGGGGAATACAAGGGACTCAAAGCAGATGAACTAACAAAGCCAAACCTGAAAGAGGTAGGGGCACCGGAGGGTGGGAGGCACTGGTGTGGGCAGTTTCCTTCTTTCTGATATAAAAGGGACAAAACCACACACGTTTGTCTACTGCTATTTATTCATGTGAATAAAATTTATAAAGCTGAGCCCACCCAGGTCACGCTCCAGTAACAGAACAGTAGGTTCCAGAGCTGCGTAGCTAAGATTTGAATTCCTGGGAGCTGGGGGTTAAGTGTATCCACATTTTTAAAATTTTTTTTTTTTAACTGGCAAGCAGTTTATTGACTTTTTTCCCCAGAGTAATGTAACATTTTATTTTTAATTTTTTTAAATTTTTATATTCCCCATACAATTGCAACCCCCTGATTTTGACCCCAATCCCTCCTTTCCCCGCCACCCCCCCAAAGTGTGTCTCTGGTTCATAGTTGTTTGTTGATTTTGATTTTTTCTTTCTTATAGTTATTCTTTTTCCTGGTCCCTTATTTAGGTTTTCTAGATTCCTGCTATGAGTGAGACCATCCAGTATTTTTCTTTTTCTGACTTATTTCACTGAGCATGATCCCTTCCAGCGCCATCCATGTTGCTGCAAATTGCATGTGTTTATCTTTTTTGAATGCTGAGTAATATTCCATGGTGTATATGCACCACATCTTCTTGATCCAGTCATCTATTTTTGGGCATTTGGGTTGTTTCCAAAGCTTAGCTATTGTGAATAGAGCTGCTATAAACATAGGGGTGCAGGTGCTCTTTGGAATTACTCTTTGGAATTACTGTTTCTGTGTCCTTTGGGTAAATACCTAGGAGTGGAAGCTCTATCTTTAGTAGGTTGAGGAATCTCCACACAGCTTTCCATAGTGGTTGGACCAGTTTGCACTCCTACCAGCAGTGCAGGAGAGTTCCTTTCTCTTCACATCCTTGCCAACATTTGTTGTTGCTAGTTTTTTTAAATATGTGCCATTCTCACTGGTGTGAGATGGTATCTCATTATAGATTTGATTTGCACTGCCCTGATTGCAAGTGACGTTGAACATTTTTTCATATGCCTGGAGGCCATTTGTATTTCCTCTTTGGAGAAGTTTCTTTTTAGCTCTTCTGCCCATTTTTTGACTGGATTATTTTCTTTGTTTTTGTTGAGTCTCATCAGCTCTTTGTAGATTTTTGTGATCAGTCCTTTATCATTAGTGTTGGATGCAAAAATTTTCTCCCAGTTGGTGGGGTTTCTCTTTGTTTTGGTTATTGTCTCTTTTGCTGTGCCAAAACTCTTTAATTTGATGTAGTCTGTATCTACATTTTTTTAAATAAAAATTGTTATTTGTTTGAAAATGATATTCCTGAAAAAACCAACACAGGCCACACACCACAGCTGCCATCAACGTAAAAAGCCGCACCACCCCCATGCCCCAACTGAACAACTGAGAACTCGGGCAGGCGCTGAGGCTGGGGAAGGGCGGCCGGCATCTACAAGGGCTGGTGGGGCCCAGGTGTGTGGGAGCCTGGAGCTCAGTAAGTGCTTCTCAGACATTGGTCTGGCAAAGTGTTTCTCTCAGAAGCAGCCCTTCATTAAGGGGTGCAGGGGGCCCTCGGGCACAGCTACGGGCCTCAACGTAGCCCACCAAGACCCTGGCAAAGGCACTGAATAGCTGCAGAAGCTTCTGGTCTCCAGCGTGGGAGGCCATAGCCATCGTTCTACAGAGGTGCGATTTCTCTGCTGCAAAGCAATTACATGTTGAATACAGTCTGAAACACTTTAATCAGGCTTTTCCTGAAATCAATGAATGTAACAAAACATAGGGGAGTAATAAAAATCCTAGCAACAATCTTCAAGGGAAAAAAATGGTCCCCCCTTATATGTGAGGTGAGTTCAAATTGGCTTTGGGGACAGAGTCCTGTCCCTGTCACCTGGGCTGAGAGGCCCGATCCACTCACCACTGAATGTCTCGCACCTGCACACAGTAGGTACACAACCCCTGCAGAGAGTAAGTGGCTCCTCTGGGAAAGCTCCCATTAGTGACTTCAGTAACTGCAAAACCAAGAAATTACCTGAACACTTAAAATCAACCTTAGCTCTCAGTGGTACTGTAATTTCAGGGGCAGTCTCCCCAATTTCATGATATTCTATCATGATGTTCCTTTCCCCAGTGGCATTTGCTTCCAATATATCTGGGTGGCTTGGGGGGGCCCCTGGGTTAAGGTCTTCCTCCTGGGGGCCCCCTCTCAGGCCCCATCGCATGCCAGGCACAGAATGAGGCTCTGGGGAACACGCACGCCAGGGAGGTGGGCTCCTCTCCAGCACTGCTTTCAAAGATTGCAGCTTTAACTCCAAAATAGATATGATATTTAAAAAAGAGCTATAAATTAAATTCTTATTTTGAATAGCTTGCTATTTTTGCAATCATTCAAATATGTTCATAACAGTTAAAAGATATCGTGGAAATAAAATCCTACAAATATCTGTAGAATAGTTAGTAAAGGAAATTTACTCTCAAGTTTTCAAACAAAGAATGCTTTATCACTATTTCACAACTAAATGGACAGTACCATCTTAGCATAAAATATGCTAGTCATTTATAATCATTATCAGTTTTTAATTTTTATTTTTGAATTCAAGAATGGAACATTCACTGATACTAGCTAAGCAGTACGGGGATACAGGACATTCAGTTCATCAGTGTCATTAAAGATTAAAGGCAACAGTGGCTCTGGAGGCTTCTCTCAAGTTGTTCACTCTGTGCTGGAGGGGCTGACATAGATGCTGAATGAAGTTTCCCCGATAATTTGTTATGTAAACCCTCAAAGCAAAGAAGTTGAAGTTTACAGTGAATAACTGTACAGCTGCTGGCAGATTTTACCACTTACATTCCAAGATATTTGCAGTAAAATGTGAGATCCTTTTTTGCAGTAAAATGTGAGAAAGTTTAAGATTGCTTTAGAATAGCAAAACTATATATTCTGCAGCCCACAGGATATAAAAAATTGGAAAGGAACGTTTCAGAGTCAGGTACCTGTCACTCATAGTCACATATACGGTCAAGCACCAGGGCCGCCTCACACTGCCAAGACACGCACAGCCGTGTGGACATGGTCGCCCCCACCCAGCACCTGCTAGGATCGCGCTGGACCACCTGCGTGGATGCATGCCTCTTACAAACGAAGCAGAGACTTAATGTTCACAGACAAGATGAAGTGATGGATGGAACTGACCTTTCCTGAAACAACCCCAAGCTGCAAAAACAGGGAACTATGGTTTTGAGATCCTGGATTCCAGGCAGTGAAGCGTGGAGGTCCTTGGGTGATGGGAAACGATCATGGTGAGCCCCACCGTTGCCTCCACCCACAGCCTGGGTGGGACGCCCAGGGAGAGGCTGGGGGAGCCCGCAGAAAAGTGGAAGGACTGTCAAGGCAAGGTCACGAAGAGGAGGGAGCTGCCCAGAGAGAGAACTCCAGAGACTGCGGAGACCCCAACTATTCCACGGAACAGCGAGCAGCATGATTGTGTGAGGGGACTGCAAGAGGCCATGGGAACAACCAGGGAAAGGCCAGAGTGGCCAGTCCGAGCTCTCGCCCTGCCACTACCAACTCAGCCAGAAACCCCGAGTCCCTGGGCACTGGGCATGATGGGGAGGAGCCTGTCCGAGCAGTGGGGAGTGAAGAGCCAGAGTCCCTGTGGCTCTGGGCCACGGTCCAGACCACCCTGAACACGCCAGGCTTGGAAGCTGAGTGGCCAGCGGGTGAGTGCAGGGAGGGGAGACTTACTAGCATCTGGCCCCCCGGAGCACGTCTTAAAAGCAAGAACCAAAAGGACCACACTGTGTTTGCAGGTAACTGAACTGCACCTCAAAACAATCTCAAGAACGAATAAAAATACATAAGTATGCAACTACCCAATGAGGGGAGTGTGCCGCCTCAGGGGCCCTGTTGGAAAATATGCTTTAATATGAGAAGCAAAAACAATCAATTGAGCTGACCTGGAACCCACACAATGTTAACATGAGTGACAAGGGCATCAGACATATTCTGGGTTCAGAAGTCAGGTGACACACGAGGACATAAACAAGATACAAGCAGACTACCATGTGTGAGATGGAAGCTACTGGAAGGACATTACCACCAGATGAGAAAGTGCAGGAAGGGCCTGTGGACGCAGGGAGAGCAAACGACACTGAAGGGAAAGGAAGGAAGGAAACAAGGCCAAGAAGGGACAGAGCTGGGGCAGGAGTGCCCGAGGCTGAGCCTCTAAGGGTGAGGGGCGGGGGCAGAACAAATCTACAAGACAAACGCTTCCCCAAATGTGATGAAAACTATAAACAAACTCCAAATATGAGCCAAAGAAGGCTGTGCACAGTCACGCCCTCATCAGCCTGCTGAGAAAGAACAAGGAGAGAAAAGCAACCCCAGCAGCCGCCAGGGGAGCGGCCATGCCAGGCGGACACAGGCGCACGCGCAGGGAGGGGAGGTAGAAGGCAGTGGAGCAGCCTCTTTAACGGGTAAGGCTGGCGATGGAGTCTATGCTCAGCAAGCGCATCTTCCAAAGTCAGAGGCAAGAAGACGCTCTGTGCAGACACAGGAAAACCGCGCCGGCAGCAGCCCGTGCGAGCGGGAGGGCGGCCGACCCAGAGCGCGCACGTCTGCGCGGTCAGCGGGGATAGCGGCATGTTACCTACCTGGATAAGTACAAAAGGCTTCACATTTTTAATTTTAAAACTTGTCTTTTTAAAGATAACTTGGAAAAAACCCAGTACGCTGTGGGGCTTGTTACACAGGAAGAAGTAAATGCCTGACAAGAACAGGAGGCCAGAGAAGGTGACTGGTGCCCGCTGGCGGCAGGCCTGAGGCGAAGCACACCAGACCCAGAGAGTTGAAGATGTGTTCTAGAAAAGCTCAATAAATGAGATCAAACAATAGTTATTAAAAATCAACAAAGGAGATGAAGGGGAATCATAAAAATCCAACTGAGCCAAAAGGCAGCAGGAAGAGAAGGAAAGGAAACAAGACCAGGTGGGAGGAAGAAAAAAACCAGCAAAATGGCCCAATCAAGCCCAAAGGCGCCGGCACTTGCGTCACAGGTGTGCAGCCTGAACACCCCTTCAAAAGGCAGAGCCTGTGACGGAACAGAAAGCAAGACCCAGCTACATGCCGCCTACGTGCCATCTTCGACAGAGATGCCGTGGATCAAGGGCACGGGCAGGAGAGAGACCCGCGGCTACCGGGCCTCTGCCAGGGCAGGCCCACGGCACAGCCCGTCACAGGTGCGGGCCATTCCACAGCGATAAAGGCGCCATCAATGAATAAATCACACCAATATTGATGCAAAAACAGTACGAAGCAAAACCTGACAACTGCAAGGAGAGACAATAAACAATTAGGAGCAAAAAGTACACAAACGGCTCTAGTTACAACAGCACCAGACATGGAAGTAATTTAAACTTATGAGTCTAAAAATACAGGCATAGGCTCTGTGTGCTAAAAAATATAACAGAGTGGAAGTGAAGGAGCCACGATGCTGTGCTCATGGGTGGAGGGGCTGCTAAGGCGACAGCCATCCCCAGGCCCGACGCCCCTGCAGGTCCGGGCGCTGACACAAGAGCCGCATGGTCCTGAGACAGAGCTCACCTCAAAATCAGCATGAAGCGACAAGGACAGTGTGGTGCTGGTGCATGGAGCCTGCAGTCCAGGTTCAGGCCCAGACAGGCCAGCCGGTGCCCACCAAGGTGCCCGGGCAGCCCAGGGGAGATGGTCAGCATTTTTAGCAAGTGGCTTCTAGCGAGCAGGGTGTGAGGACAGAGACCCACGTACCGAGAATTGATACTCGGCCACGGGTCAGAGACCTGAATGGAGGTGGGGGGCAAAGGCTTCTTAGGCATGACACCAAAAGCAGCATTCTTCAAAGAAACCCTTGTAAATTACACTTCATCTCAGCAAACAACTAGCAGAGACACTGTCAGAAAAGATAAGCCACAGAGAAAATGTTCACACACCACGCCAGCCAGAGCGTGCACAGGAGCCACAGACTCAGTAACAGGAGCACAGATAACCCAGCTTAAAATGGGCAATGACATGGACAGGCGCTTCCCCGAGGAGGACACGCCGATGGTAGACAAGATGGAACTCCTCCGCGCATCTCACCTGAATGGATGCTCGGGGCAGAGGTGCAAGGGCCCTCGGGCGCTGCGGGGGCAGAGCCTGCTGGGTACGGGGCTTTAGGAAACTTGCCCAACGGGTGTGCCTACAGGGACCAAACAAAAACCCCTGTCCTCAAGCTCTGAGCGAACAACCTGAACCGGGGCCAACCACAGGCGGCTCTGACACCTCCCTAAGGGCACAGGGGGACACCTAGGTGTCCACGACGACTACAGCCAATGGCTGGTGCATCCAGGGGCGCAGGGGCCCAGCTGGGGGTACCATGGAGCGGAAGTTGTGGGGCATGAAACGGTCCGAGGTTTTCACCATGGTGGTAGCCACATGTCTCATAGAGGCTTGGTAAGCAAAGGGTGAATTCTGCTGTCTGCAAATTCAAAATTAATTAAAAATGATGGGGAAAGATATTCAGTAGGTCATAATTTTCCAAACCTCATTCACAAAGTTCTTTGCTTTGAAGTAATTTCTCCATTGTGCCCTCAGAATAGAAATACCTGTCAGCTTAGGAAAACAAAACAAAACAAACCAGCACCACTGAGGCGTGATTTAAAGTGCATGTTTTGGGCCTCCCTGGTGGTGCAAGGGGTTATGTCTCAGCACTATCAAGCTAGTGCCAATCACTGTGGCCTGAGTTCGATCCCCCACCAGGGAGCTGACCCACAGGGCACAGCAGACCTCTCCTGTCTTCCCGCTGCTCCTCTCAGCAGTAGGTTTCAGTGGATCCGCCTATTCTGCTCGCCACTCTTGTCTCTGCAGAGTCCTCTCACTCCCACATGTCTGGCCTGCACCCCAGCTCTTGTACACATGTGTAAATAAATCTTTAAGAAAAATTAAGTGCATATTTCAACAATGTGACATCTGTGGAGACATCACCATCTGGACAGCGGACACCTCCGTCACCCCAGCTTCTCCGAAGCTTTTTGGAAAAACAAACATACACAGAAAGCTGGCTGTTTGGAAGTGTAGGTGGAAGTGGGGAGGGGCTTTCTTTGTTGATGCCTCTCACTCTGCTTTCACAATTTAAAACATCAAACAAGACGAAGGGATGTGCTCTCAAGTCGCGCTCTCAAGTCGCGCGGGCTGCGCTCCCGCGAGCCACCTCCGCATGGCCGGAAGCTGCACCTGTGAAATCTGTGCTCTCCTCCCCAAGGACTGATGTGCTAGGCCAGTGAGAGCTCCAGCGAAGGGGACTGCCAGGTCTGAAGCGTTACTTGAAGGAAAGGTGCAGCCCACCGAGGCTCTCTGACTCTCACGCCTACCCGAGTGTCAGGCTTCCGTCCTCTCCCTCAAAAAGGCCGTCTTGGCTGCCACAGCAGCACTATCCCACACCCTCAGTAGGGACAGGCACAAGAACAGGGCGGTGTCCCAAGTCACTGGGCACAGGGCACGCATGCCGGCTCTGGGGGAGACTGTCCCCAAGGACCCAGAAAAGCCCCTCAGCCCTCACTAGAGAATGCTGGCTTGAACGAAGCCTCGCAAGTGCCTGGCTCGCGCTGCAGCAGGTGGGTAAGCGCCAGGCGACAAGCTGTTGCCCTCAGGGCTTGTCTATGACAAACATGGTACATGACATTAAAAACTTCTTCTGCAATGATAAGAATGGAACGTGACAAGGGAAAAGCCACACAACCCAGCCACCCCAGGGTGGCTACTTGTCACAGCCTGACCAGTCCCTCCTGACAAGCCAGCCTCTTGAGGGCCACTGTCCCTACTCAGCCACCACACACAGATGTGGCTTGTTCGCGGCCAGCTCCTCTTGCGGCGTGTGGGTCATGCCCACCCAGGACAAAGGCCTGTCTGCGTCCTTGTCTCTGCACACAACTGGGCATGCAGTGGACGTGCACCGGCCATGGCGGTGCCATCTCAGGAGCGCCCACCGGGAAGGCGCCAGTGCCCACGGGCTTTCAGCTCAGTGCAGGAAGGTGACTCCAAGCATTTACCCTTGACCCTCTGGCACGTTAAGTATGACCTGGGCAGGGGTGAAGGCGGCTGTGGCCCCAGACCAGGCCTTTCCAACAAGCCCCTGACGGAGCGAGGCCATGGCCTTCGAGCAGCTCTTTGGGAAAAGCGGTTCTCGGGCTTTCTGGTCACTGGACACCTGTAAACACCTAAAAATTATTGAGGACCCAGAATGGCTTTTGTTTATGAGAGTTAACATCTATTTGTACTGACTATATTGGAAATTAAGCCAAAGAAATTAAAAAATGTTAATTCATTAAGTCCACTGTATTTTAATAAAGGACATTTATTAAAAATAACTAATTTTTAAAAACAATATTATTTCATAAAATAACTCAAATAACATTTCCCAAAACAAAACCACACCCAGCAGGAGTGGCACTGCTCTGTACTCTGGCAACTCTCGTTACCATCCCCTCGGGGGGATGCAGGCCCCGCACAGCAGCCCTGCAGTGGCACTGGAAAGGGAGGGAGCAAACAGCCTTTGCGGGCGGCTGTGGCTTCCTGATGCTGCACCGAGACCGGCAAGTGGAGCCTGAATCCCTGGGGGCGCTGCCTGCTCAGCCCGGTATCTGCGCGGTGTGTGTGCTCCTGCTCCGGGGTGGTCCGGTGGCACCAGAAACTGCTCCTCTGGAAGAGGCTGGTCCCTGGACGGTGCTGACCTTCCAGCGCAGACGCCTGCTACTGTGCATTAAGCCCCGTCCACTCACTGCCGCCATCAACAGGAGGGCTGGCGCCCCCACCGCCGGCCACAAATCCCTGAAGGCTGTCAGTTATTTTCCTTAACCTGACATTCTCATTTTCTCCAGTTTTTGAGAAAATGCTTGCAAAGGACTGCTCTGAATAACCAGCCTGGGCTCTGTCGTCGAGCCCAGGGCGCTCCTCTAAGATAGGCGCCCACATGATGCCTTGGTTTTGCACTCAGTGGCTTGACTCTAAGAGTCAGGCTACCTAGATAATTTAATGGAAAAAAGCAGACGGCTAGTTATATTTAAAATACGGTGGAGGGCCTCCCCGGTGGCGCAGCGGTTGAGCGCTGGGTTGCGAAGCTGCGCGCGGCCTCTGTGGCGCCGGTTCGATCCCCGGCTGCTCCCCGGCCACCGGAGGAGGGTCCCACATGGCGCGCAGACCTCTCCTGCCGCCCGCTGCTCCCCTCAGCAGTGTACTTCGGTCCTTCTGCCTGCTCTGCTCCCCGCTCTGGCTCTGGTGAATTCTCTCGCCCTCCCGCGCTTCTGACTATACCCAGTGCATGTATAAACAAAACAAACAAAGAAACCAGCAAACAAATAAATAAAGCATGCCTCTATAAAAAAAAAAAAATAAAAAATAAAAAAAAAAAAATTAAAAAAAAAAAAAATAAAATACGGTGGAAATTAAGAGATAATGGTGCTTACATAACTCAGGCCTGAGAATCTAGAGGTCAGAGCTTCCCCGCTGGGTGCTGCTCCCTTCCGTCCTCATCCCGCTGAACCCCAGCTGTTCTGCTTTAACGAGAGGGCAGGCAGCTGCTCTGCTAGGCTCTGCCACATCAAGCACCGGGGGCATTGTGCAAGGTGCATGGTGTAGGGCAGGCTGCCCCACGGGCACCAGACACCCTCACACCCACCGGAGGCGGCACCACAGAGGGATGTGACAAAGGTCGGGAGTGAAGACAGGGCCCTGAGGCTGGCAGCTGTGGCTGTCCCAAGGCAAGCTGCTTCTTGAAACCGCCTGGAGGGCCTTCAAAACCTCAAGAGCAGAGCTGACTGAGACCCAGCTGTTCATTTCTAGATGCTCAAGAGAAGCAAAAATACGTGTCCGCACAGACGCTGTGAATGCTGGCAGCGTGATTCACGACTGCCAGGGAGCAGAAGGTGCACACGCTGCCAAAGGACAGTGGGAAGTGGGGGGTAGAGAGCCACGCAACATGGGGATCTGCTCAGGGATACACAGTACTGACATGTGCTGGTGCGCAGACAAACCTGGAATGTGATGCTGAATGGAAGGAGTCGGCCCCCATGATACCATTTCAACCCCAGAGCAGGCAGGACAGAGAAGCAGGTGAGTGGGGCTGGGCAGGCCAGGAAGTGGGCAGTGGCCGTCCGTGGGTATGGGATTATCGGGCTTCTTTCTGGGGGATGAACATGCTATCACTCGAGATGTGGTGATGGAAACCCACGCCTCATAACATATAATGATGGAACTGTCCATTCTGAGTGGGTGAGTTGTACAGAATGTGAATTATTTCTGGACACAGCTGTTATGAACCACAGAGCCGCCCAGCCTGTCTAACAGGTAATATATTGAAAGAAGGAGCATCAGCAGCACAACATCTGCAGGGTGCTGGATTCTTCAGCACAGAAACGCACGTCTTTGAAGAATGCTGAGAGAAAATGCCAAGCTGGCGGCTTGGGTGGCGAGCACCCCGGGGCACTGGGCGCAGAGCATCACGTCCAAGTGGAACTACCTAGGCCAGGTCTTCCCACCGGTCACTGTAGGCCCAGATGCGTCCAGGGATGGGGTCCAGTTCTGTTGAGAGGTTAGAGCCACTGCTAAGGCCGCCCCACCACACTCCTTTCCATGTGGCTTCTGGCAATTCCCTGACCTGCCAGCAGAACAACTACAAAGAGAACCCCAAGCCTAAAGGGCCCTACCCCTCTGCCTCTGGCGGAGCAGAAACTCACGTTGGGATAGTCTGTGCCTCCTGCCTGCCTGCGATGCCTTGCATGCTGTCCACTCCCCTGTGGCCCGCCCTTCACAGCCTCCTATCTGCTCAAGCGCTGCACTGGTGGGCGCACACCAGGCCTGCCCCTGCCAAGAGGGCAGCCTTGGGTGGGCAGAGCCTGGCTGGCGACTGAACTTGCTCGCCGGCTGCTGCGGACACTCAGAAGGTGTGTGTCAAGAGCATCAGAGAGCAAGCTGCTGATGCCCTGGACAGAGTCATCAGGATGGGAGTTGACGCAGAGACGGCGGTGCCAGGGAGAGGGGCGGCGAGGCCTGGCCAAAAGGGGTCTCTGGGGCTCTCTGTCTTCTGTGGACCTGGCCGTGCACTGCTACCATGAGAAGCAAATGAGAGCCGAGTCCAGAACCTTGGCCATGCTCTGGACCAGGCCCCCAGACCCTGGCGGCCCCGGATGCTCTGCATGAGCCTTCCCTCGGTGAAGAGGCAGACTGGGGACGGCTGGCTGCCAAGGAGTCTGAAACATGGATATTAATATACAGTAAACCTACACAGGGAGTGCAACGTGCTGCACTGATGCACACAGCTTGAAAATAAAAAAAAAAATGAAACATTTAAAATCAGTGGGGGGAAAAATCAGTGGGGAAAACAGAATATTCAATACATGATATAGCAGAAATGATTTTTTTCAACTATTTTGGAAGGAAGTTAAATTACATCCTCACCCTGCAGCACAAAAAGATCCAAGCGGGTGTAAAACGTGCTGGGAAAGGACCAAAGACATTACAGGCTCTGTCTTGTGATTCTGAGGCTTGGGAGCCTTCCAGAGCAAGGTGGGTGAGATGAAAGAGAGGGGACAGGCCTGCCCGCTGCTGTGGCCGTGCACGGCTAAGCTGGGCCTGTGGCCCCGCGGCGATGGGGAGCAGCGCAGCCTGGCAGCCCGCTGGTTCCAGGCTGCTAGTGCTGAGCCTGAAGGTCAAAGAGCACACTGGAGCTGACCTCAGCTTATGAGGCAACAAGTCCTGAGAACCCCTCACTTTCCTTTTCCGAAGTGCACACACGACAGGAAGCCACGAGCAGACTTCAGGTCAACAGGCCAGTCAGACACAGCCAACAAACTCTGAGGCGCGATTCTGGGGAAAACCAGGGATGTGAGGGGCAGGGAAACGAAGCCCGGGACTGAGGCTAGACCCGGGACTGGGAGCACAAGTGCTAAGGTGGCCACAAGACCCAACAGACCCAGAGTCGCCGTAGGGAACGATGAACAAGGTTTCGGTGACAACATGGCGTGAGATGCCTCTGGCAGCGGCAGCAGGGCGGGACCTGGAGCCGAGCTGGGAGAGTGAGCCCACAGAGGACTGCAGCTCTGGGGTGAGTGCAGCTGCCGCCGCGCTGCCACCACTAGGGCTGGGTGTCTGGCTGGCAGGCTGGGCTCTGCCCCATTGCCAGAATTGTCCTGCACACATGCAGACAAGTGTCATATCTCAGTTTTGCATGTGCTACATGTGCTCGTGTTCAACATTAGAAGAAACATGAAACATTTAAGATGAACAGATGCTGGGCACTAAGCCTATCTGCCCGCAGGCGCCGTGAGGATTAAGTGCGCTAACACAGGGCACGCGGTCCCAGGAGCGCCCACGGCTGCCGCAGCCTCGGGCAGCCCCAGAGGCGCCTGGCCCCACGTGTGCAGGGCTGTGTGGAGGCCACTGCGCTCACCATGTGCACCACCTCCGGGTAGACGGGCTCCGTGACCACACTGCGGCTGTGGGTGATGTACTCCACCATCTCACTCAGGGCCGCACGCTTCACCTCCTTCCACTTCAGGTCGCTCAGCGGATCGGAAACAAAGTCGAAGAGGACGCAACACTGACGCAGCTTCTGGATGAAAAGCTTCTCTTGATCTGCAGGAGGAACATCTGAAAAGCAGAGAGCAGAGGTCACTGATCACAAGACTCCAAGTCGCCCTTTCCACTAACAGAAGTTCGGGGCAGCAGTGAGCAGAGGTCCGTCCTCAGACAGCGAGGCCCAGTCTGTCGGTGCTCTGACCTCGTGCGGCCTGGTGGGGTGGCCACACTTTGCCCTCTGACCCATCAGGTGCTGTCCAGGAGACCCCACTGAATGCATCACTCAGCAAATGCTGTTTGGGCCACATGGGCCTTGGGACAAGGCCCTGGACTCAGATACTCCCGCTGGTGATGTAATAGGAAGAGGCAGGGAGGGGCGCTAAAAGGAGCTTCCTCAGGCCGCCACTGCGGCCTGCAAGGACCACAAGGGAGCATAGGCATGCACAGAGCACCAGGCCCCAGCGTGACCTTGCCAAGGCGAGCTGTCATTCACACACACAGCAGACCCACCTCACTGTGCCCCCTCCATCCCCAAGTCACACTCACCCTGGCTGCCCAAAGCACCATCATCCCTCACCTGCGCAGTCAGCAGGTGACCTATGACCAAAGGCACAGAGCACGCGTCACCTGGCCCAGCGCAGCGCTGGCAGCTCCACACACACAGCACACATGCCCTGCAGGGCTGGAAAGTGGTGGACCTGGAGGCTTTCCAGAACTCTGAGAAGTGTGGGCACTGAGGGAGCCTCTGAGGGCGGGTGTGGGGTGCTGAGATGAGACGCCATGTGCTCACTACGGTTGCCGCGGGACCACGGGGAGCTCCTGTTGCCTCTGTTGTTCAGCCCGAGTGCCAGGACCCCTGCTTTTGTGGGGGGCCTCAGAAGAGTGGGGAGGTGCACAAGCACCCACTAAACCCCCAAAGTGACCCACCAGATGACCCTGGGCCCCCTTTGCATTTAGCACCATTTACTGAATTGCGATGGTTTCCACTGGCGCCTTCAGGGCAGGGGGTTCTCATTGCAACTTTCACGTTAAATTGGAAACCCTGAGCCTCGGCTCTGTCCTGTTGCTGGCCCCTAGCCCTCAGCCCAGTGCAGGAGGCCCCCAGGGAGGATGTGACCGGGGCTGGCAGCAGGGCCCCGAGACCTGAACCTCCACAGGACCCAGGATTTAAAGTCAAAGGCAGAAGAACCATGTCTGTCATATCTACACGCAGTGTGTAAAGAGGGCGACGTAACTTCCTACATTATGGAAATAATGTTAAGTTTTGCTGAGAAAAATATATCCAACACCCAGAGAGACTGTTAACAGTGAGATACTGGGGGGAGATAAACTCATTTAGCAGCTACTGGAGCAGAACTATGTCCAGATCCTTGAGGTAGAGTCCTCGAGATACTTCCATAACAACAGAACGTTGTGGTCACAATAACAACTGAACATCACAGAAACTAAGGGCAGGTATGTGTGTGTGAGCCTCGGAGCCGAGACTGGGGTCAGGAGCAGCCGGGCAGGCAGGAGGGAGGCCCCGCCCCCACTCCGACTGGCCTAGGCCTCACTGGCAGAGCACAGTAGGTGTTTCCAGCTGGGAGGCTGAGCCGCCTGTTTATTTTTGCCTGGGGGATTGAGACTCTAAGCAATTCTGAAGACCTCCTTTCCCCCTGCATTTATCTGACTGGTCTTCTGCACTATTTTCACCCTGTGGTCCCTCAAGGACCTCCTGGGACAGAGTCCTGCCACAAACTGCACGGGGCGGCGATATGGCAGGACAGGCAAGGTCCCTATCCAGTGGGTGGCTCGGAGGCCCTGGGGCAAGCCCCTAGAGGGGCTGTCTGGCTTTGCCACTGTTCTGCCTTCCAGGAGCCTAGCAGGCGCCCTGGCCCCCACGCTGCCTGCGCTTCCTAAGATAAGTGTGGTCAGGGTTCCAGGGCACAAGGCTGTGTTACTCCCCCAGGAAGCCTCAGAAACCTCCACAGAAGTGGCACTTCCGAGACCTTGAGGCTCACGAAGACAAGCTGGGTCCCAGGATCCATGGTCCCAAATGCAGAGACTCAGACGAGGCCTGTGTCCATCCCCAACAGCGCCGGGAACAGGGAGCACAAAGCAGCCCCCCAACAGCCCAGCCGGGATGGGGCCTTCCTGTAAGGCCCAAAATCCAAATCTTCACCTTTCCCATCTGCTTCATTCTGTCGGCCACGCAGTAGACAGGAGAGCGTGCCCCAAGCCAGAATGGCCGTGGCTTAGGAATGTATCAGGGTCGGGCCCACGGCGTTGGGCCGAGGGCCACCCCGAGGCCCAGTCCCCCTCTTCCCATTCCGCACCACACAACATCGCCGTTTCTGCAGCTGCCTTCCTTAGATGGCCAGGCCAGAAGCCCCCCCGCCCCCCAGCTCTAAGGACCAGTTCTGGGATGATTAGGCCATCACTGGAACTGGAGCGCCCAGAGACAGGGGCTGGATTTTCCCCCAACTCTGATTGGTTTGAAAATGCCCCAAAAGCAGAGCTTCTCCAGGCATCTGGCGAGAAAGGGAAGCAGGGCCTGCCAGGCGGGGCGCCTTTCTCTGAGGCTCTCTGTCACCTGCCACGGAGCGTGGGATTTCAGAAAGCGAGCCTCCAATGACGCGACGACTTCTCATCGCTGTTGGCAAAGTCATCTTGGGAGAAGACAGGGCAGTCAATTAGAGGTTTAGCTTCTGGTTTTCCCAGCATGTAATAGAGATTCTCTCCTCTAATCCCATCCAGATTCCTGATAAGGCCAAATTAGTGTCTTACTGCCTAAGTCTGTGTGTGAGTGTCTCCAGCACCCTGGGCTCAGTGTGAGAGCCCTCGGCGCTGGCCAGGGTGGGTCATGAAGTCTCATACAAAGACACGGAGGCTGGGGGGTGACTTCTCCTGGAACCTGGCCTGAGCCACAGAGAACGCCCGTGGGGGGCAGCTGGCAGGGAGCCGTACGCCGGGCCCCATCCTGGCACTGTCTTTCTCTGGCTCCTGTTAGAAAGGTCAGAGCCCTTTAGAAGACTCTTCCTGCTGCTGACACGGGGCTCGGCCTGGCTGGTGCCTCCCTGACCTCACAAGCCACTGTGGAGACGCACGAGGTCTAGGGTAGCCCCTCCAGCCTGAGGTGGCCCTTCTCATGGCCAGGATCTGTCCTGACTGGGCCACGGCTGGCCAACCACAGAAGAGCCCACTTGGAGCCTTCATATTCGACGACGCTGCAAAGGACCAAAGCCTGATGGGGCGGAGAGCAGACTCAGGACAAGCCCACAGCAGCACGGCGCAGGCTCCGCTCTGCCCGACAGGCCAGGAGGTGCAGGGGTGCGCAGTCAGATTGAGCCTGCAGACCTGCGCCCTCGCCCTGTGCCCCAGAAGGAAACCCAGGGAAGGCAGGCAGGTCTCCGGCCCAGACAGGCCGAGCCAGGAAGCAGTGGGAGCGAGAGCAGGGCTCACCCATGGCGGCGGCTTCCGGGTCAGTATCGAGCCACATCCTGAAAGCAGACAACTGGGGCGACTGTGCCCCTGTAAAACCAGTGACAATTCGGGGAGTCGAGGGAACACCGAGCTGACCCTGTCTTCTTAGAACATGTGCTCCAGTCAGCCCACGCCAGGCTGACACGTGTTGTCAGGGCGGGGCCGCCGCCTGCTCACACAGACTGGACCCCCACACCAGCTGGCCTGCAGTAGTGGCCAGGGGTCAGACGAGGGCAGCTCTGGCAGTGCCCGGACCCCATGCTGGGCACTGGGGGCCTCTGAGAAAACCGCGTGACCTGGCAAGGTTTTAGCTGAGTCATACGTGGCCTTTCTCCTGGAAATGAAGCTGCCAGCAAGGAGTTTCCACTAACTGGGACCTGAATTTGGCCTGGGGAGAAAGGGGTGCCAGGGCAGCTGCCGCCAGCACTGCTATGCTGATTCAGTGTGTTCCCCGCGGAGCGCCAGGGCTCACCCGGTGCCACCCAATACCACAGCCAGGCCATGGGGTGTCGGGGGATGCCACTGTTCCACTCTGCAGATGAAGAAACGCTACTCAGGAGGTGAAGAGAGTCACTGGAGCTGTACCCAAGAGATGTGCCGAGAACGATGGGGGAGTGAGGGCCCGCGCCAAGACGGGTGTGGATACCCTTCCCCCAGATTCCGCACTGTCTTCAAAGTCCAGCTCCACGCAGATACCTGGGTTGGGGCAAGCACAGCAGCAGACAGCGCGGGCTCTTCAGGACGAAGAGGAGGATGCGGAGATGAATGCCCAGGGCCACCCGGGCCCAACCTTGGGACCATGAGCCGGGCCTGCTTTGGCTGATCTGTGCTACTCTTCACTGGTGTTTTTCTTGAAATGGATAAACTTTTTACTAAGTCCTGTCCTGAGCAGTAGCAACTCATGCATTTGACACACCAGTTACACATTCCTACAATTTGTGGCTCGCAGTGATGCAGCAAACAACGGCCCACTCTGATGGCGTGAGGCCCCTGCTATGCCACCGGGGCTGGGCGCCCAGCATACCCAGAGGCCTAGGCCACCTCACAGCATGAAGCAAAGCCAGGATCCAGAGCCCACCCACTTCCTTATTACAGTCGTCCATGCTGATGACTTACTGCTCAACAAAGTGCAAAGTCTGGAGTGCCCAGTTATTTTATAACCTATCAAATTCTTTCTTGAAGACTCCAATGTAAATAACCAATGTCTGAGACACAAAGGGAAGCAGGCCTCATGCATTAGGGAACCACAGATGCCAAGAGGAAGGGCCAAGGAGCTTCATTAGTGACATAAAACTACCACGCGCCTCTCCCCCGGCTGGGCCACTGCCTGTCCCCCGGGCTGACCAGCTCCCCGCACCGCTGCTGTCCACACATGCACCACACTGCTGGTACCTGCACAGATTTTTCACCTCTTTATTTCCTCCTGTGTGTCCTAGGCAGGTATGGGACACAAAGGTGCTCAGCTGTGTTTGCTGAATGGACACATTTACAGAAAGGCCCCACCAGGGTCCGGCCTCCCATCGACCCCAAGCCCACCCCGGCTGCCGGGGCCCTGCCGTTGGGCTGGTGGTCTCTCCCAGCACCACACCTCTGCCGTGCTCTCCCTCCACCTGCTGCTGTGCCCTTCCTGCCCGCCCCAGTCAGCTGCAGACCCTGCGCTCGCCAAGGGCAGGCTCTCCTGTCTTCGCAGTCCTTGCTTTATAGACCTGAATTTTCCACTGACACCTTTAAATGCAAGTATCTGATATGGGAGCTGTAATTTGACTCAACTGAACAGAAACCCTTTTTCTTTTAATAGAATGACACATGTAGGTTAAATCTAAATACTTATGCTAGAAATGATTCATGTCTTCGACATATGTTTTGGGCAAAGACCGAAGTCTGTCCCGCTTGGAGCCCCACTCCAGGTGAGTTTTCTGTTGCCCCAATTTGCTCTAATGGGGGCTGACCCCAAGCTGTCCTCAGCCTCAAAGCAGGGACAAATCAGGTCAAAACTTACTAAACCACAACGCAAATCTGTACAGATCTGACACAGATCATCCTTTGCTAGTTCCTAAATCTGACACAATTCTACTTGGACAATGGACTTCCTTGAAATACATGCCACAAGGGGCGTAAAACATTAGTTTTATAACAGGAAACAGAATTAGGGATGCAGAAGTTCTCTCTCTTCCGGGACGTATGGTATACTGAGTCTCAGAGAACGAGCAGGAGAAACAGCGCAGTTTCAGGGATCACACTTCGTTTTTTCTTTGAATCCTAAACCTTTCTAATTAAGATATGCTACTTGGAGAATGGGGCAGAATAAAGCAGATTTTATCTTTACAAAAATGACAGTCATAGAATCTGGGATTCAGCTAACACCACATATGTCCTAATTCCAGTTCTAGTGCTTACAAGGTTGCGTGAACTAAACAGAAACAACTCTTTGTTGGCCACTGTGGGCACTAGACTAGGGCTCAGTTTCTAGAACACAATTCAATACTGCAAACAAGGAAACGGCGCCGTCAATGACACCTCCATCACCATCACCTCTGCCTCCACGACCACCATCACCTCCACTTCCATCATCACCTCTATCCCCACCTCCACCATCACCACTGCTACCTCCATCACTATCACCACCACCACCATTTCCACCACCAGTAACACCACTATCACCACCTCCACCTCCCCTCCACCCCCACCAGTAACACCACCAGCAGCATCAACACTGGCACGGAGCTGCTCCCTAGTGAAGAAATGTAACTGGAAGGCCCCACGGAAGGGTAATGGGGTGGGGATGGGAGAGGCACACGTCAACATCCTCGCACTCTACCACCTGTGCTTTCAAGTCTGCCTGTCCCTTGTGATCAGGGTCCACGAGTGAACAAGCATTTACAAACAGAGCCAAACTTAAGTGGAAAAATCATCTTTCTTAAACAATCCAACCTTACAGAGCACAGGAGATTTAATGTTCCGTTAAAAGCGAAGCACCATCGGTGTATTAACTGAAGTTAAGGTGACGAGTTTGGTGACTTCAGGAAACGAAGAATCCTGAGCAGCAGTGAGGGGTCAGGTCGACACTGAACCTCAAATCCAAGAGGGGCCCCAACCCGACATCTGCTGTGGGCCTGGAAGTTGAGAGGAAGTCTACAAGAAGGCTGCACTCAGCACTCACTGTAGGGATTCTCACTCATCCAGAAACAACGCAGGGTCTTTCTCCTCTAGGAAGGTTTGCAGACAGACCCCGCTTGGCTGCCTCCCGCAAGGCTGCTGCCATGACTTGAACAGGCCGGCCAGCAGAGCACTGCGGGCTTCTCCCGAAGGAGATTTCAAACTCTAGCTCTCTAGGGTAAGAGCTTACAGAACATGGTGAATGCATTTTGTTTCTGAGACGAGAACCAAGAATGTTTTTGAGTCTCAGTGGAGTGTTAAACATACTTATCTGCGATCCGGAGCAGAACACTTATTTACCTAATCAGTCTGATGATTATGCATAGAGATGCAAACATAATATATGCCTTCCTGTGCACGCGTGTATGCAAGCGCAGTGTGCTCACCTGGATTTATATAACCTGGGAAAACACTCCCCTCCCACCTCCTAGTCTTATACGTATAATTACACCACAGAATAAAATGGGCTTCTTAAAGAGGCCGAGGGAAAAGCCACGCAGTGTACAATTAGCCATTTTACATGGACAGCTCAGCGGCATTTGGTGTGTTCATGATGTTGTGCAATCCTGCCAACTCTAGTTTCCAAACTTTTTCATATTCCAGAGGAGCATGCTGTACCCTCTAAGTAATCACTTCCCCTTCCCCACTCCCCCAGTCCCTGGAAACCTCCAATCTACTTTCGGTCCCAACAGACTTGTCTATTCTGGACAATTCAAATAAAAAATGTACTTTTAAGTTACACAAATTATCTGAAATGTCATGTTGTAATTATAAATGCCCACAAGGTTTGTGCTTAAAAATGATGTTCCAGACTTAGGGTTTCGCACACCAGTAAGACTTCCCACAGCCTTGCACACTGACATGCATTTCCGGCCCTTCACAACCCATGTAGACATTAAAAAAAGATTCTGGGGGGCCCTCCTTGGAGGCGCAAGCACTGCACTATGAAGCTGTCCGCAGCCGATGTAGCACGAGTTTGATCCCTGGCCAGCCAGGGAGCTACCCACAAGGCGCAGCAGCCCTTTCCTGACTCGTCCGCTGCTCCCCTCAGCAGTGTACTTTGGTCAATGCCTGTTCTGTTCCCCACTCTGTCTCTGGTGAATCCTCTCACTCCCCTCCCCCTCCCTGCATCTCTGGCCTGTGCCCCAGATCTTGTATGCATAAATAAATAAATATATTTTTTTAAAGATTTATTTTTATACAAGAACTGGGGTACAGGCCAGATGCATGGGAGGGTGAGAGGATTCACCAGAGACAGAGAGGGGAACAGAACAGGCAGACTGACGAAATATACTGCTGAGGGGAGCAGCGGGCGAGACAGGAGAGGTCTGCTTCGCCATGTGGGATTCCCGCCGGCCAGCCAGGATTGAACCTGTTCTGCAGAGGTTGCGGACAGCTTCACAGCACGGCGCTCAACCACCTGCGCCAGCAGGAAGGCCCCTAAATAAATCTTAAAAAAAAAAAAAAAAAAAAAAGATTCCGGAGGGAAAGGGATTCTGAGATCAAAAGGGTGACCTTGGAATAAAGGCTAGTCCTGCAAACTGGATAATCTTACTTTACCCAATGCCCACGCGACATCACCATCCTCCTCAGACAAGGAACAGCCCTTCACAGGGCAGCACAGGTGCTTGGGAAACCCTGACTCTGGGCCGCCTCTGGCACACAAAGGGGACACGTGCCCCTGGCCAAGAACACGATTGAAAAAAAATGTACACAACAAAATGGATTTCATCCCGTAAGAATTGAACCTCTGAAGGTGAAGACGGACCAGATCTGAACTCCGGGGTGGGATCTCTACGGCAGGGAAGGGTGCAGCCCACTAGGGACAGCCACCCTGCCCCACGGACAATCTCCTGGGGTCTCAGAGGCTGGCAGCTGTCGCAGACATGGCTTTACAAAGACAAGCACTCTAGCAGGCAGGCTGGTCCCCAATCTGGCCTTTTAACCTGCGGTATGTGTTCTGGGGGTACATGAAACCACAGGATAAACAAGATACGCTTCTTGAAATAGCAGTTTTGCAAATGCAGCTAAATCAGGTTAAACATTTATATCAAACTGTAATACCTGTAGAACAGAAAACAAAATTCAAGTAGCTTTTTATGAGAAATCTGGGCATTTCATTTTGGGGGTGCTTAGTAGACCCCACGGGCCAAGGCCTCAGGTTCCCCCTGGATTGGGGGGCGGCCAGGAGAGCCTGGGCAGCACTGTTCTGCTGCGGGAAGTGGCAGAAGCACTGACGAGCTGGCCCTGGACACCAAAACTACTTGGAGAAAGAACAACAACCTGGAGGACTCGCACCTCCCAGTTTTAACATTTTTGACTCAGCTACAGCAGTCAAGGCCACGGCGCAGACACACTGTCCGAGGAAGCAGCGTCGGAAGCGCACGCATTTTCTGCGCTGTTCGTCCAGAGCGCGCCGGGTCGGTTCTGCAGGGACAGCGGCCTCCTCAACCAGTGGCGATGGGAAGCTGGATCCCGACACGCAGAAGAATGACGCGGGAGCTGGGCCTGCCACCAAGCATGAAACTGAACTTGAAATGGACCACGGACCGAACATAGATGCTCAATCTATGACACTCACAGAAGAACACAGGAGTGAATCTCTGTGTTAGGAAATGGTTTCTCAGCTATGACACCAAACCCATGAGCAGCAAAGGGCAAATTAGGGACAGTGGCCGTCAACCAAATTAATTAAAAAACTCTTGTGTTGCAAATGATACTTCAAGAGCGTGGAGGCAACCCAGACTGGGAGAAAAAACCTGCAGGTCTGGCACATACCTGGTGGGAAAGGGCTGGTCCCTAGACTGCCAAGGCCTCTGCTGGGGCCTGGTCAGAGGGCCACACTGGCCACGCCCGACCTTAGCTCGGCTGGCACCCCGTATTCCACCTTCTGGCTCTCCCTGGGTTTTCTTCAGGGGCCTCCCCTCCTGCACCACCAGGAAAACCAGAGCCACTAGGCATCTCCTCGCCTTCCTCCACCTTCCTCCTGCTCCAGAGGTTTCTGAAACCCTCCCACCGCCACGACCACAACACTGCACATGCTGACCTGCTGACCTGGTTTTGACCAATTCACGCATGAGAAGCAGCCACCAGTCACCCACGGCGACAGTGCTCTGAATACAGTGAAACTGGCTCACTGAAGACACAAACCCAAGTGCGACAGGTCAGCTGGGCAGAACCACACCACCCGAGCGAGGTCCTTCTTGCCAGGCAGTCAGCAATGACCCGCCTGTCCCCCCACTGCAGCCAGAATGCCGAGAGCATGCATGCGCGGAGAAGGACTTGGCCAATCTCAAGCCCAAGGCGTGACCCGGCCTTTACAATCGAATGATCAGGCCACAGTGGCTGAAAGCAGGACATTCACTTCAGACACAGGAAGAGACCGACCATTGGTCTGGCAGTGAGAATCAGGAAGGAGTTTATGTCCCCGCCCTACTTTTAAGGCAGCCCCTTACTTTTCTTTAACTTTGTAATTAGAGGGCATCTCCACTTGGTTCCGACACCCCTGGTGACCCCCAACCTCCACCAGTGGCATCGCTCACGGCCTCTCAGCTCTCTTTGGGCTTCACTGTGGGACCGCCACAGCAGTCTGAGCTGGCCCGCACCTGCCGTCCACCCGCCCCCGCCCTGCTGAGTGACCAGGGTGGCAGGCGGCACCACTGCCTGGCAACCTGTAACCACAGCTCTCTGACGCTGACGGCTGTCCAGGGAGAGACACTACCGCTCACTACATCAGCCCTTCCCGGGATTCTTTCCTGCTTCTCCCACCAGACCAGGGCCCTCTGGGGCCACCAAGGACCCACCTGGCAGCTGCCTAGTGGGACTCTGCCCCTGTCCCTGGGGGCTATCTCCTCCTTACCGCCCCACCGCCTACCACCAGTGTAGGCGTTTCTGAAAATTTGTCAAAGGGATGAAACAAAGTCATAGGAAGGCCTGAGATAGAAAGTCAAAGCTAGAGTTCGTTCCTCCTTCTGTGCCTGGTATATTCCATAAAGCTTTCCTTCTTTTTGAAATGAACATAATTAAGTACAATATTTTAGTTTTAATTTTAACCTTATTTGGCACAGCAAAGGCTGCTGCCATGTGACCAGCGCCACAGCAATGACAGCATGCGAGTGCCTGAAGCGAAGCATGAGGAAGGAAACGCGGGCAGAGCTCTGCAGAGAGCAGAAACACGAACTCCCGCACCTTCACCTTACTGCAGGATAAACATCCCCGCGCTGCACCCACCATCAACAAATGGTCCTGGTCACTTCTGCTTCCCTGGGACAAATGTTTGTGCCCAAATAGGCAGTTTTCAGATGAACAAAGCCCCTCCCCGCCAAGCCCGCCCGGTGCCACGGGGAAGGCGATCTGTGGCGATGGTACTAAATTCTAAGAATCACTCACGAGGAATCTTAACCAGCAGCACATTTCTGGTCAGTGCTGAAAGATTCTCGCCAGCTCTGCTGAAAAAGCAGCTTCAACGTGACGCCCTCAAGGCAGGCCAGGCCCTCAAGCCCAGTTTAAGGCCCCACTGAGTTCATTTCAACCCTGACCACAAACCCCCGAGGTATAGCCTTACCTCCATGACCCAGAATCTGCATCTCTTGCTTTTCTAGATGATACCATAAGACCAACTAACCTGGTTCCAGCGGCACGCTCCACCTCTGTCAGCAAGCCAGAGCAGAGGACGGGCAGGCAGATCTGGGCGATAAAGGGACCTGCCAGCGCAGCCCCACGCACACCAACAGCAGAGCTGCGTCAGAGCACCCGAGGCCCGTCCAGTCTGCCACCAGTCCCTCTGGAACCCCGGGCACTGCTCTGCTTCGGTTTCCACACTGTAAAAATGGGACTAATAACACCCGTGCACCACCTCCTAGGACAGAGACAGTTAATAAGCACTTGCAAGGAGCTTTGAAGATGAAGAAGGTCCCGGGGCACTAATGACAAACGACGACAGTCCCCCCATTCGGGGCAGGCCCAGCCGTGCAAGGGGAGGGCCGCAGTGCCCTGTAGACTGGCCTTCTGAAGGCTTCTTCAGGATCCATAGTTCTGAAACCCTCGGGAAGAATGAATGAGGCACCGCCTAGCACCCCAGATGAGTCCCAAGCAGTGGCACGAGCAGGGGTGTTGGGCCAGCCCTCTGACCTGTGGAGGCTGCAGTGAAGGCTGGTAAGTCCCTGTTTCCTGCCAAAGAACACTTGATGAACATGCTTTTTAACATTTAAATGTGAAGCATGATATTAAAAATTATTTGGTTCCCTGCCCCTCCAAGTTTAGCTAACATTTCACTTCAAGGCTCTCTTACATTTTCAAAATAGAGAAAAGGCTCACATGAGCAAATGTTGAAACTCTTACGTGACAGCAAACAGCAAGACCGTAGGAAGGCACTGGCCCCACGGGGTACAGTCTGCTGTACACAAACGCCCCGCACGGTGCCTTTCCAGTCTGGCAGGCAGGACAGTTGCTGTCCATTTTACTGGCCACTGGTAACTGCAGCTCATATCAAAATTAACACCAAAGATTAAGATCAATATTTTGAAAGTTTACATTTAACTGACACAAAAATCAAATGCAGGATTTGCAAACAGTGGTTGCGCACGATTGGGGAAAAAAAGTTTCACCCTACAGAAGAAAGTCTATGTGCCTCCGAAAAGGTGCGTTCCAACACCAGAAGGCCTCACCTGCAAAGAAATGAAGTAAGAAGAGCTCTTGAAAGCAGGAAGGTAGATCTAGAAATTTTGGGACATCATCTTTAACTTTGACTTAAAGTATAAATTTAAGTTAAACTTTAAGATTAAGATAACACCTTTTCAATAAGACATTTATGCCTCTACTGCAAAGAAAAAGCAGCTGCACTGATGAGGTTCTTAAAAAAAAAAAACAAACCACAGCTCCCTGGACAGTCACTCCCACTCTCCACCCACACAGCGTCTCTCCGAACGGAGGGTGAAATACAAGGAGGAAATTGCTTGTTCTCATGATGTGCTTTTTGTCCTTAGGAATATTGGATTGGGATGGGAACCTACTCCTTTCCTTAATTCCCTTAAAAATAAGTAATTTAATCAAATGCATTTAAAACCATGAAGGATCCACAGGTCCTAGAAGGTTCAGGTACTAATTCAGGACCCAGTCGGGAAGACCGGGCCTGACAGCTCTAGACGCTGGTACGATGGGGCCCGATGCGGAAGGGATGTGGAGGAGGGGCGAAGGCCTGGCCAGCTAAATCAACAACATCTAGTAAGATGTTTTATAAGCAGGCACAGGGCCTC
>NW_023604976.1:0-29959 GCF_014898055.3 Talpa occidentalis | reverse complement strand
TGTCAGGAACGATCTGATACAATTACAGCAGTAAAACAAGAAGGAATGTTCTGCTTTGCTACAATAACTATGAAGAAGGGAGGAAACACTAGATATAAAATGGTTTACAAACTGACATAAAGCAATATGTATGGCTGGGAAGGAATTGTGCCCCAAAAATTGTATGAAGATAATGGGATGATGGGCATTCTTTGATAGTGTGGTCGCATTTGTCTTTTCAATAACAAATGTTTAGAAAAAGGCAATATCTTCCTTCAAGAAAAGAGAAAAATGACAAACGATGACCTGGGTAGCTTCGCGGTTTCCAAAATGATGCTCCCTCCTCCCTCCCCAAGTCTCAGTGTTGGGTGACACAATTTGGATTGTGCATCTGAACATCTCACAAGAAAAAGATCGGCTGGAATTATAGTCAGTTTTCACGGAAGTTTTCACAGACTTCTTGGGGCTGATGCTGGGTCTTCAACAGCAGAACAAAGGGTGACGTTTGTTAAAGGAAGGAAAAGGAAGAGGAGACAGGACATCACAGAAACAAGCAGAAGCAAGAAGTCAAAATGAGGTGAATTTGAGCACAGGAGATTTGGCTAATTAGAGAAAAAGCTAATTAGAAGGAATTTGGGAAGAGCAAACAGCTCAGATTGTAGTAAGCAAAGAGTTTAGATGCCATGATCTAAATGGAATAATTACCTCAATTTACCCCAATTCCTATGGAGGACCTCCTGCCTAGCACCCGTGACCCCACATACAATATTTAAAATTAGGATCCCCCGGCCTCCCTGGGTTAAGATGCAACCTATGGGGCCTCCCCGGTGGCGCAGTGGTTGAGCGCTGGGTTGCGAAGATGCCAACAGCCTCTGCAGCGCCGGTTCTATCCCCAGCTGCAACCCGGCCACGGGAGGAGGGTCCCACATGGCGTCTCACATGGTCTCTCCTGCCCGCCGCTGCTCCCCTCAGCAGTGTGCTTCGGTCCCTCTGCCTGTTCTGCTCCCCGCTCTGGCTCTGGTGAATTCTCTCACCCTCCTGCGCTTCTGACTGTTCCAGTGCTTGTATAAACAAACAAACAAACAAAGAAATCTTAAAAAAAAAAAAAAAAAAGCAACTTATGAAGCTGTGTGGAGCCTCTGCAGCAAGAGTTCAATCCCCTGGCAGGAGCTACCCACATGGCATGGCAGACCTCTCCTGACTCACCCGCTGCTTCTCAGCAGTGTACTTTGGTCAATCTGCCTGTTCTGCTCCCCACTCTGCCTCTGGTGAATCCTCTCACCACCCCCGGCACCTCTGGCCTGTACCCCAGTTATTGCATAAATAAATAAATAGATCTTTAAAAAATAATAATAAAATAAAATTAGGATCCTGATCTTGAATGGATGGGGCTGGGGGGGTCTATTCCTCTTGCCCAGTTTGGTAGCAATAATGGCCAATAAGAACATTCCGGCCTTTGCCTCTCTGTCTGTGCCTTTGTCCAACCTCCTCCCCGCAATACACAAGGTGCCTCCAACCCACTGGGTTCAATCTCTGCCTGTACTCTCCAGGATCAATCCCCACCATAGCCCCAAAGCCGCATGGGCAGTTCTCCTGAGGCTGCCAAAAATCTGCAGAACACAGCAACAGTTGGTGAAAGCTGTTTTTTAGAATCCACCTCATCCTCTGGCAGTCTAACTCTAACTCACATATGACTGTGTTCTGAAACTCATTAACTCTGGCTCAGATTCAGAATGAGAATAATAGCCTAGCTCAGTTCCTTCTTCCACCTTGTTGTGAGTTCCGATCAATTACATGGATAGAGCTAAACCCACACTAACCACATATCTGTCCTGATTTCCCCGCTTCTCTAGGAAACTCCCTCTCACTCAGATCCCAAGAGGGACACCTTCCTAGGAGAGGTGTCTGCTCTTGCACCTCCTGGAGTTGTGGGCAGGACAGCCTCACTCCTGGGAGCCCTCCCTGATCTCAGAGCCTTTCCTCGGTGTTCCCGTCAGTCCTTGGGATACTTCTGTCACTGCAGTGACCTTGCAGTAGAAATCTTCCATGTCTGTAAGTTCTTCAAGGGCAGAGACCTTCTTGTTTTCATCTCTTTTTCCCTAGTGCCTGGTGCAGTGCTTGGCAGGCTGTAAGGCTCAATTAATGCTTATTAGATGAACAAAAGCAAGTATAAGAACTAAGACCCAAGCCAGTCTCTTCCCTCTTCTCAGTCCTCTCTGCATCCCAATTAGCAATCACCTAATTAATTAATCAAATTAACTCAGTGAATTAATCTAAGGGGAGTGTGAGTATGTCGACAGTTCTTTGGTTCCAGGGCCAGAAAAGATGTCTCGGCATCCACTTACCCATTCCTACACAGACTTCACAAAATGTCAAGAAGTACTAGAGCCCTCTGCTATATTTAATGAAGCACCAGCTGAAGATTTCTTGAGAAATATAAAAGTTAATTTCAGACATGACATTACCTTGGCCTTGTACAGAGTTCGGCAAGTGACGGTAATTGGCAGCAGCAAACAATTACTACATTTTGTGAACTGAGGCTTTTTGCAGAAATAGAGGAAGAACACAGTCTCTGGCCTTTAGGAAATGACAATCTCCAACAATAAAATACGCTTAGAAAATTCAAATTTTATGAGGTCTGGGTGAACATCCTGAAAAGCTGAATGATAACATTATCTGCCCACAAACAGCTCTGTGCGGACTCAGTCACCACTTAGTGGTGAAGAAGTTTCTAGACCAGCGCTGTCCAAAATAATATACTGTGATGGTGGAACTGTTCTTAAGGTCTGCGCTGTCCAGTGAAGTAGCCATTAGTCACATAGGGCCATGAGTGCTCAGGGTTTGGCTCGTGTGATTAAGAGGTTGAATTCTTTTTTTTCAAGGATTTATTTTTATTTATTTATGCATATGAGAGCTGCGGTGCAGGTCAGAGGTACAGGGAGCAGTGAGAGGAGTCAGCAGAGACAGAGTGGGGAGCAGAACAGGCAGATCTACTGAAATACACTGCTGAGGGAGCAGCGGGCGGGACAGGAGAGGTCTGCTGCGCTGTGTGGGTCAGCCCCCCAGTGGGGATCGAACTCATGCTGCAGTGGCTGCTGATAGCTTGATAGTGCTAAGACTTAACCCCTGTGGCACCAGGAAGGCCCTAATGGTACTTAATTTTAATGAATTTAAGTTTATTTAAATTTAAGTTAAATTTAAATTCAGGTCAGAGTCAAATTCAACCACCATCACCTGTGATCACAGATATCAGAGGAAATCCCAGGAGCAATACAGACTAATCACCAGGTGAATAAAACAATGAAACACATCTGCAAATTAAACATCTGTTATGAAAATAAACTCTTCCTAAATATGAAAACGAAGCTTCAAATACTCCCCATCACCCTACAATAAAGTCCATGGCTCAGCAGACCCTCTAAAGGTTCTCAGACTCCTGCAGGGAAGTCCAGCCACTGGGACCTTTCCAGGAACTGCCAGGGCCCTCCTTACGCACTCCTCACCCAACCACCCCCTGCCCCTGGCCTATCACCCAGACTCCTTTGGCGCCTCCTCACCCAGCCTTCTCAACTGCCCCACCCCATCTGCTGCTCTCTTCCTTAGCAGTCACTACTCGAAACTGAACACTTACTTCTGCACTGGGCTTCGAGTCTAGCTTTGCCGCTCAGTCAAAATCTCCAAGTGGACGAGACCATGACGTCTTGTTTAGAGAGGGATATGGACACAAAGTAAATGGTACAAGCATTTGAAGCAAAACTATCTGGATTAGTGTCACAGCCCCACCGTTTGTTGGCCCCTGTGCCTCAGTGCCCTCATCTATGAAATGGAACAATAATACGAGAATTATTCATGGGGTGGCATCAAAGTGAAATCAGTTGGTATACATGAAGCACACAGAAAAGAGCCTTAGCACATAGCAAGCTCTATGTTAGTGTCAAGTTTTCTTTGCCACTATTTGCTCCGTGCCTAGCAGAGTATCTGGCACATAGTAGGTTCACCTTCCCACCAGACTAGTGTTACATGATGATGATAGTGACCAGGTAAATAAAACAATGAGACTCATCTGCAAATTAAACATCTGTCATGAAAATAAACACTTCCTAAATATAAAAACGAAGCTTCAAATACTCCCCATCACCCTACAATAAAGTCCATGGCTCAGCAGACCCTCCAAAGGTTCTCAGACTCCTTCAGGGAAGTCCTGCAGGAGTGACGCTGACTTTTGTTTTTAAAGACACAGACACCAAATTGATGAAGTATCTTCCTGCTTCTAGCTTCAGAGAGACTGAAGTACTACTATGCAATGGCTTTGCCATGTCTATAAAATCACCTACTGATGTTCACTGTTCACATAAGGAGGTAACTTTGTGACTTGCCACTCTTGTGCTTCAAGTTTTTAGTTTTGGTGATCGAGATCACTTGGTTTAGATGAAGACAGACTTGACTTTATTATTTTGCCATTTAATAACCAAGTAAGTTGGGCAGAATTCTTCTGAGCTATGGTTCCTTCACCTAAAGTTGTTAATATCCACTTCATAGCATTGTATGAAAATAGCTTAGAGAATCAGGCAAACCCCTCGGTATGATAATTGACATCTAAGGAAATTACTACTCAATTCTTTGCTGGAATTTTATTTAAGAAATTTGTAACTTTATTCAAAAAATGAAATTGGCTTTGAATAGAATTTTAGAGAATTTTCCTTGTCACTGTTAAGAATAGTACCTTTTGAACTCATAGAATTAAATTTGGGATCATGCCATATTTCTCATTTTTCTAAATTGAACTTTAATTTTTTATTACACAGTGTTAAAAAAAGCAGAGTATATTAGAAGAACGTTATGAATTTTAAAATTACCTGTAATTTCACCATCCCAAAAGAAACACAGTTAACATTAGACTATCTGCTCTTTCAGATATTTTATAATGTACACATATAAACACTAATAGAAAATTAGGACCAGATTTTACATAAAAGCTCATTTAATTAAAAACACCCTTTCACCTGGGCCTCCCCTGGTGGCGCAGCGGTTGACCGCTGGGCTGCGAAGCTGCCCACCGCCTCTGCAGCACCAGTTCGATTCCCGGCTGCTGGTGAGGGTCCCACATGGCACGACAGACCTCTCCTGCCGTGCCCGCTGCTCCCCTCAGCAGTGTATTTCGTCGGTCTGCCTGTTCTGCTCCCCGCTCTGGCTCTGGTGAATTCTCTCACCCTCCCGTGCTTCTGACTGTACCCCGTGCTTGTATAAATAAATAAATAAATCTTAAAAAAAAAAAAAAAAAACCCTTTCACCTTAAGAAATCCTATTTCCAAAACATCAGTTTTTAATGGTGGCGTTGTGTTCCAGGGTAAGGACTAATCAGGAGCTGTTGGGTGACTTAGGCAGCTTTTAATATTTTACCATTCTAAGCAAAGCTGCATTAAACACTGCTTGGTATGCTCATCAGTCCTCAGTCCATCCTCTACCCCTCTCCACCATGCCCTTTGCTTTCAGAAAGCTGACCTTTGCAAGACTGCGCCATCTAGTGTCCTATGGGTTTGACCACAGAGAGGCTCCAGCAAGAATTCCAATAACGGGAAAAGAGCGGGACCAGGCATTTTTCCCCCCAGCTTCCTGCCTCAAGCACTACTTGTGTGCTTGAGCAGGAGGCCTTGAAGTTGGGGGGAGGTTCTCTCCTATGACTACCCTCCTAGGTTCGTGTACCAGCTCCCTCCTGTTGTACCTTCATACTCAGGGCGGTATGGTATCCCCACCACTGCTAGACTGACTACTCCACCAACCCTTGTCAGTTTCCACCAACCTGCCCACACCTTTAGAAAGAATCCTTCATTTAAGTTCTCCCCACTGACCTGTGTAAGTGTGCCTTTTTCTTACAGTTTTATAATAAATACACACAACTTTGTAAGTATATTCCTCTACACGTCTTTTGTTATCACTTGAAAAACTGGTGAAATGAGAATTTGTTTGTTAAAATATTTTGATAAGCTTGCCAGCTTACCATCCAGTATTCTCCCTCCAGCAGTGCATTAGAGTGTCAGCCTCAGGCCCCCATCCAACTTGCTACTACAGCTCTTTTTATCTTCTGCTGCATTGGTTGACATTTCTGATATGGAGAGAAGCTCATCTTTGGTAAGTGTGTGTCTGGGAGAGGCGCCCTATAATCCTTGTCTATTTGCTTTGGTTGTTCTTGTATAGCTTTCTCAGTTTTTTCCTCCACTATCACACATTACAAAATGACATGCTAGCTCATTCTTAGCCTCTAATAATCCATTAATATTTTAGTTGATTTCGCTTCAGCCATTTGTATGAGGGTCTTGTCTTTCCCCATCATTCTGTCAAAGGTAAAATCATTTTCATGTCACATCTTTTGTGCAGAAACTTCTCATTTTTTGGATTTCAGTTAACTCAGTTGACTTTCGACTGCAGTCCTCTCCAGAAAAGTTATGATTTTGTAGGTTATCTGATTTTTTTCTTATCACTTGCTATACCATGAGCCAAAGTGAAACACCCCATTTAGTTTTTTTAAATTTTAATGAACTCTTAACAATATTTTTTCCTTTGATAGCATTTATTGAATACTTAATACATGCAAGGATACTACTAAGCATTCAATATTTTTATATATATAGGCAAGAAAAGAGTATAAAAATATTGAATGCTTAGTAGTATCCTTGCATATATATATATATATATACAGTCATATATATATGTACATATATATATTTTGTACCATTGTTCATTTTTGTACAAAGTTTGATTTCTCCTCTGAGGTATAGTGCCCGTAAAATTCCCATCAACAAGTCACCAGTGAACCATCACCATACTTTTATAAAAAATAAGACAGAAAATGATATTCGTTACCACATTCAGTGTGCAAGTAATTGCTAATGGCAGGAATCAATAGCCTGCCTCTCCCAGGTTACACAGAAAGCTACTTATTTACTATTGAGAAGTAGTATGAATTGTTTCATCGTGCAAAGCAGCCACCATGTACACCTGCAGCAAATACAACAGAGTGTGTGAATACCTTCTAGAACAACTGGCCAGAACATAGTGAAGGAGGAAAGACAAAACCTGGAAACTACTAGGAAAAGAAATTTCATTTTTCTAAAAATCTGCAGCATCCACACTGTCTGAAAGGCAGGACTTACCAAGTTCATTCAGTTTTGCTTTCCTCACACTCCACCACTGAAATCTTTCCAGACTTCAAAACAGTATGGTTCCAATGTTGGCAGTGGTACAACCCACAGGCTGCACAGCAGGCAGAGGCAAGGCAGAAGCAGTCACCTTTCATGCCGAGGACACGGCATAAGAGATGTGGGGAAGCGTCTGCCTGGGCTGACAGGTGTAAATCATAACAGAAAGCTTTCTAAAAGAGACCCAGGGCAGAAGCCCTGTAGCCAAGTGTTAGGGTAATATTGATCTGACTCTTGTCTATGCTGATCATTAAACACCTTAGCATAGCGAGAGGACTTAGAACAGTACTTGTCACACAGTAGAGATGCAATGAATGAAGCTATAGTATTACTATTTCTTATAATTGCTTTGCCTATCTCAAAGATAGAGATTTCAGTCCTTAGGAGTTTTATTTGGATTCCAATGTCCAAATTAATTCTTTAAATGTTATCTACCCTGTTTTAATTGCCTAGAGGACTCTTCACCTTTAAAGCTCAAAAATCAAAGTATTTACATAGGGTTCATTGTTTTCAATGCTAGTTTTTGATAGGACCCTGGACATGCTTTTAAACTTCGGGCTCAGTTTATTGTTTCCAGTTCTAGGAAATGTTTCTCTATTATAAACCAGGTTAAACTGCTAGTCTGGTGCTTTCTCAGAAATTCCTTTTAATCTACAGTTGTATCTCTGTGCTTTGTTGCCTAGATCAATTATTTTGTTGGTACTGTTACAACCTTCTGTATTTTAAATTTGAAATCTCAATAAAAATAACACATAATTCAGAAACCACACAAAACTTAAGCATGTTGTTGACTAATAGGTTAAAATACAGCCTTTCGTATATAATTAGGTAGCAATTAGGGCGATTGTATTTTTCTAAATATTTGCCCAGAAGAACCCCTTAGGAAACAAAATGCATTCTGTGCCTTTCACCAGCATGTGCTCACAGCGTGCTGTTGGCCACACCGAGGTGGGCCATGCTCAGGGACAGGGTGAGTGTGCACTGCTCACCCTGGACGACAATTTTCATAAACTTTGGGAGTCTAGTATATTCACATCTAGAAATGTAGTCGAAGAAAATAAGCAGACATGCAGACAATGATTTATGTACTAAACCATAGTTAACAGTAAATCCCCAACAATAGAACGATGATTAAATAAACGATACACAGAACATTTAATGCGGTCATCAAGTCTAAATGTGATGCTTTCAATTATGTAGGAAAATGCTAGCAAAATAGTATCAATCCAAAATAGCATAATACAAAATTGTATTTACATAATCTCCCACTTAACAATGGTTCAACTTAAAGATCTTTTTGACTTTTATGATAGTGTGAAAGCAACCAGCACTCATTCAGTAGAAACTATACTGTGAATCTGGATTTTTTCAGGCTCTCCTGTGACCAGGGCAGAGCTGAGGGGCAGCTGGCAATCAGCCAGGAGATCAGGAAGGCACTGTACAGTGGACACTACAGTGGACCATTTTTGGATACAGATGGTTCCCCACTTAACGACAGTTTGACTTAAGACATAATGATGGTGTGACTTAGGATACTTTCAACTTATAATAAGTTTATGCAGATGGATGTAACACCATCATAAGTTGAAGAATTTCTGTATACCCTTAATATTAAAGGATATGCATGTGACTATTTACAATAGATATGGAAACAACCCAAATGCCAAAAAATAGATGACTGCATCGAGAAGATGTGGTATATATACATAATGGAATATTACTCAGCAATCAAAAAGATGAACTCATGCCATTTGCAGCAACATGGATGGAGCTGGAAGGGTTTATGCTCAGTGAAATTAGCCAGAAGGAAAAGGAAAAACATCGGATGGTTTCACTTATAGTGGGCTATAGGGGAACCAAATAAGGGATGAGGAGAAAAATAATCATAATAAAAAATTTAAAACCAAAATTAACAGGCAATTATAAACCAGAGACATTCTGCAGGGGAGAGGGAAGGAGAGGCATCAAAACAAGGGCACAAGGAACTATGGTGATGGCGCATGGGTAAATTGGTGGTAGGAACGTTATGGGGACTACACCTGAGAGGAGAAAGTGAATATTGTACAAAAATGAACAATGATATAAAATATATGTAAATAAATAAATTTGAAGAAAAAGAACATGTGCATGAAAAAGACTGAAAAGAAAAATCCTAAAGCACTAACAGCGATTATCTCTACACAGTAGCACTATGATTTCCTACTTAATAGATTTCTATATTCTCTGAAATTTCCACAATGTTATATTCCTAATTAATAATAAAGAGGTAAAAGATACAATAATATATTATTTTAAAAATAATAAATATGAGGTGGTGGATGTGCTAACTAACCGTATTGTGGTGATCGTTTCACAGTATGTACATGTGTTCAATCACCTTGCACACTTTAAACGCACAGGCTGGAAAAATTTTTAAAGTAAAAATAACATTATAAATCAATATAAAAACTCAAAATGATACTTAAAACAAAATTTACACCTTCAGCTTACACCAAAAAAGGGAAATTGTTGCAAACACATATAAGACATAAGTATTACTTATGAATGTTTAGACCTATAGGTCTAAAATAAAAGTTGCCAAATACTTTTAAAAAAATAAAATAATATATGCCTTCATCAAGTAAAGTTTACTAGGGTGTATAAAGTTGAGTTTACTAAGGAGCTTTCAATTCATAAAAGACATTAATATAATCATTTTAGTTGACTTAAAGGACTAAAATTATATGATTATATCAAAAGATAACAATTCCCACTAAAAGCTCCCAAAGAATAGAAATAGAAGATGTTATTCTCTTTATAATAGAGAACATTTGTTTAAAACCAACAATTAACTTCATATTTAATGAGCAAATATCCAAAAATATCTTTTTATTACAATTTTATTTAACACAAAGACAAAACAGAAATACATAAGAAAAGACAAATAGTTCTGTAGCTATGATTTTATATTAAAAAAACAAATAGGCCAATTAAAAGAACAAAGACAAGTCACCAAAAGACAAATATTTTAAACATTAATAGCATTCTAATGATAGAGGTTCCCATACTGAGTAGCAAAACAAATGTTTAGCCAAGAAAGAATTCATGTAGTAAGAGCTATATAAGACCTAGACAAAAACAAGAACAAATTATAATGCAAGAAATCAAGAAACAAGTCAATGATGGAGAGTCTTTACCTTATTGTACATGTGAACATAAGTCTTAAAGAGTTCATTTTAGACCCAGGTGATTAAAGTTGAAACACCATAAAGACATTGACCTTATACAACACCTTCCTGGGGAAAAACCTTTTTGAATATTAAAAGTACATGTGGAGGGCCTCCCCGGTGGCACAGCGGATGAGCGTTGGGTTGAGGCTGCCCGCGGCCTCTGCAGCACCGGTTCGATCCCCGGCTGCTCCCCGGCCACCAGAGGAGGGTCCCCCATGGCGCACAGACCTCTCCTGCCGCCCGCTGCTCCCCTCAGCAGTGTACTTCGGTCCTTCTGCCTGCTCTGCTCCCCGCTCTGGCTTTGGTGAATTCTCTCACCCTCCCGCGCTTCTGACTGTACCCAGTGCTTGTATAAATAAATAAAAATAAATCTTAAAAAAAACAAAACATGATCTTAAAAAAAAAAAAAATACATGTGGAAAGAAAAAAGAACAACAAAGACCAGCATGATACTGATTCAGTGAATTGAAACGCTAAGTTTCACTCAATATATGGCAAAAAGTATTTAACTACCAAGTATGAGGATTACCAAGAAGAAATAACAGCTTTGCTCAAAGTTAGGGAATAAAAACACAAAGTAATGCCATGTACTGTAGCCAGTGCTGGGCTGGAGCTTTGAGAGCACCAAGAGAGCTCCGCTGGGGTCATGAAAGGCTAAAGGGCTTTTTTTTTTTTTAAGATTTATTTATTTATGCATATAAGAACTGGGGTACAGGCCAGAGGTACAGGAGGTGAGAGGATTCACCAGAGACAGAGCAGGGAGCAGAACAAGCAGATCTACTGAAATATACTACTGAGGGGAGCAGCAGGGGAGCCAGGAGAGGTCTGCTGTGCCATGTGTAGCAACTTGGCTGGGGATCAAACACATGCTACAGTGGCTGCTGATAGCTTCACAGTGCTGACACTTAACCCCTTTCGCCACCAGGGAGACCATTTTAAAAGGATCTAATTTTGCCAGGTTTTGAACCAGAAGGGAAGGAGTAGCTCTTACAAAAGAGGGAACATTCACAACCACAGGGGTCACGAGAAATGGCACAATCCAAGAACTGCAAGTAGGTCAACACATACAATATCGGTGTGCATTTTAAATATTCAGTTAAAAGTCAATATTTTAAAAATCTGAAATTCCTGATGCAAGTCTGGATTACTGGCTTCTTTCGACAAACTGGACAATGTGACAAGCTGGGCACACATTCCCACAGGCCCAGAAGGAAACAGAAGACAGCACCCCTTTCAGAGGGGACATTAGCACAGCATTCCCTCTCCCGTCACTTCTCTGACATCCAGCTCGGTCCACTTAATGCCCCTTTCCTGTCTCTGAAGGCGCTGATGTTTACAACCACCCTCCATAGGATGGGGGCCAATGGAGGTTATGGCAGAAAGAGCATTATGATTAGGTTTGTGTTTCCAAAGATCACCAGGCAGCAAGATGGAAAGCAGAGGGAGGCGAGGGCAGATAGGAGAGTGATGCAGCCTGCAAAGTGCAGTCAATTACAGATTACAACGGGGCTCTTTCATGAGGAACAGCAGGCGCCACCTAGCACCTCCCACCATAAACTCTCACCAGACATGACTTGAAACTACTGAGTTACCACTGAGTTACGTATCGCTGGAATATATGCCATCAGGGATGAAGGTCTGAAACCAGGCAGTATGGAGGGGTGGAAAGAAAGGGGCAAAAAGGGGAAAAAAATCTCCAGCACTGGGTAACCAAATGATGGTGCGCGGGTGAAAGGGGAGAAAGAAACGTACAGGACAAGTTGCAGGTTTGGGGTTTAAGTCATTAAGTGGTGACACTCGAAAGGACGAACATGCCCGGAGAAAGGTTCATCATTCAATGTAGAATGTAAACTGCAGAGCCCACAGGCATGTAGCTTCTTCCCACCAGCCTCAATAAATTACCAAAGACCAGCTGGAACAGAGTAACTCTCTAACTGCTGAATCATCAGATGAAAACGACAGAAATGATGATATAAAGTGTCTCTGCAGAATGAATACCAACAGAAGACAAAAACGTAGTGTTGGAGAAAGGAATAAAATATCGTCACCAAAATTACATATACTTTGTATACGAGTATAATTATAAGATATATAAAAAGAACACTAAAATACAGAAGTCTCTCCATGTAAAGGATATACATGAACACGCTACACTGTTTCCATTCAGGATTTATGATGGCTTACCCAAAAAGTACACTTAGTAAAAGAATAAAATGTAAATAACAAAGATAATAATAAAATAATAAAATGCAAAAATAATTTTTAAAAAATAGCACCTATCAGAACTAGCAAAAAAAATATTGTTGTTGACGAGAGATAACAGAAATCGCATGAGTCTTACTGTCCATGAGGAGAAACAGCAACTTCTCACTTTAAAAAGGACATTTTTGCACATCTCCCCCAATGGAAAAGATAGCATTCTACAATAAACATTTCTCTAAATTAAAAAGAAAATTAGCTTTCCAGAAAAAAGATTACCTTGTTCCTAATTTCTCAAATGTTGCATTTTTGCAGGGCAGTTGAACTAAAAAAAAAAAAAAAAAAACACTTTGCACACTGACATTTAGGGGTATTACTACAGCAAACACAGAGAGGGTTTCGTAAATTTGCTTCTCTGTGGTACATTTGATAAAGATTAAACATCTAAGTGTGACTGGGGATGGCTCAGAGAGAGGGAAGGAAGCAGCGAGTCAGCATGGCAGGGGTGAGGCATGTAGCTTGCTGATGGCCCCTCCTGAAGCACAGAAAAACTGGATAGAGCTTAGAGGGAGAGGAACTACACATCCTTCCGCCTGCAGCAGCTGGCTTTGGTTGAAAGTTTAGTAAGAGATGAAGAGAAGACACAGTGGGGTAGAAATCCCTGGCGAGCAGTCAGAGGATGGAGCCACAGGAACAGAGTATGGGTGATGTCCTACTATGCAAATCAAGGAGCCCAGCTGAAGGCAACCCCACAGCAGCACAGAAGGCCCAGGAATGAAAAGCAGGTACAAAATGCACAAAAGACACACAGAAAGCAGACACAGAGAAAAGTGACTCACACGTATGTTTGAAGGAACACATGTCGAAAGACAGTATCATTTAGCACCTACATGCTAAGCAAAAGCAAAGGATAACTTGAAAATTTTGATATCATGTGGATTTTAAGAACTGTACTCAAGATTTGTTAGGAAAAATGGAAACATCCCAGAATAAGGGCAAGAGTTACGTAAATGATGATATATTAGTGTGTCTGTGCACACAAAGGATTATGCATGATAAATGTCAACCGACATGGAAAGATGTTTATAGAATATTAAATTTAAAAAGAGTATAAAGTGTAAGTACTCTGTGAATACCACAGTGCAAACTGTGGATAGAAAACACTGGTTCACTTACATCACAAATCAGTAGGAAACTGCCTCTTTCTGGCTCCACCAGCTTCGGGGAGCTCAGGGGCTGCACCCAGAAGAGCCACCTGCAGGGCTTGCCCTGGACCCACCACATCTGCACATGTGTTTTACCCACTCTTTGCCTCCTCAATGCCCAACCCCATCCCCAGCCACTCCTCCCCAATTTTATCCTCCACTGAGGAGGATTTTATTCTCCATTTCCATCTTCTTTAATTTTCACTACAGCCTGTGATGTAGGTATGATTGGGGCCATTATTAACCAACAATTATATCTAGGAACGGTTGCAGATGAAAGCTCAGAGGAAGCTGCGTTTATGACCTTCCAACTGGTCAAGCTGCGGCCTTTCTCACAGAAGGCCTTCACGGTTTACCTGCACCTGCCTTCTTGGGAGACTGAGCAGGGACAGAAACCAGAGGCCTGGCTTCCGCGGCCCCAGCTGCGTGCGCTCCTTGCTTCTCCAGGCCCAGTGACTGCTCCCCAGAGGAGGCTGAATTATCTGAAAAGAAGAAAAAGGTGAGCTTTCCTAAGACAGCCCTGGCATCGTTCTCAGTTTCTTATTTATGTTAGACTATGGCGCAGCTAATCAGATTTCAGACAAAACTCCCAACACGTTGATGTAGAGAGTTTGGAGATGAACACACACTCACAGCCCAACAGCAAAAGTCTCTCTTTTGTATGTAGGAGAGACCCACTACGCAAGGCCAGGAGAAAATGACGACAGGCCCCATGTGCAGGATAGAGAAGGGACCTGCCCCGTTTGGAGCTCCCTGATGGCCTCTGACTTTATGTGCAGAGTCCTCCCTGCCTTCAAACTGACTGCTCAGAAGTCAGCCACCGCCAGCCCAACATCGGAAAACCACAGAGGCTTAGCGGCAGCTCTGATGTTGTGAGTTGGTTTCCTATCACTGATTCCTCTCATGTTGTAGAAAGTGAAATTTTAAGACGCTAAACTAACTCATACTCTGACCACATCTGGGCTAGTATTTGCATGATAATGGGACTGAAGGGTCCGCCTGCAATTAATAATTACTGTGCACCACGGCGAGTGGAAGCTGACCATGCATGGTTCTACTCTCTATCTTCCAAATTTTTCTGTGATGTGGCTAAAATTTCTTAAAAGTTAAAAGAAAAATAACTTTAATTCCGTTTTATCGAGGAAAGCCATTCACACGTTATCCTGACCTTGCGATCCGTGGCCCATCTCCTTCCTATGTTTTCCCTCTTAAGGTTGTTCTCCCTATACTAGCGAGCTACTCAAACACTTGGGCTGATGCTATTAGCAGGCAGTGCTGAAGACAAAGCCCATGGCTTCCTTCCTTTGGTTAGTATCACCTTCTATATCATGAAATGTTTTTTTTTTAAGATTTATTTATTTATGCATACAAGAACTGGGGTGTAGGCCAGAGGTGTGGGGGGTGAGAGGATTCACCAGAGACAGAGTGGGGAACAAACAGACAGATTGAAATACACTGCTGAGGGGAGCAGTGGGCAAGCCAAGAGAGGTCTGCTGCACCATGTGGGTAGCTCCCTGGCCAGCCAGGGATCTAATTCGTGCTGCAGAGGCTGAGGACAGCTTCATAGGTTATGTCTTAATCCCTTGCTCCACCAGGGAGGCCCAATATATCATGAAATGTTGACAATTCTAAGCTTACGCAAGAACAGAGGAGCACTTCATGTACGAAGTGCTTCCCCCCCAGACTCACTTTTGGGTGAGACCTACGTGGTTGACAGTGCTTTGTCTGCCTCTGAGTATCTCACCATTGTTTTCAAGCATGTTGTGCAGCTTCATGTGCCTATAGGTGGAGATGATCTGAAAATTAACGACACTGGGAATATTCAGCCCTTGGTCCTGCAGCAACTGCAGGGCTGTGGCGTAAATGAGCTGGTGAGACCGCTTGCACTTCTGAAGCTTGCACTCTCCTCGCACAAAGGATTTGCACACGTGAAACTTGGTGCATTTGTCCTTGAGGTTGCAGTAGCCATAAACCGCTTCACCTCTGTTGTAGAGCAAACAGACCTGTACAGAAATAAGGCAACACTCAAAACAGTCATTTTTCTCTATTTTTTAAATTTATTTATGCATATAAGAGCTGGGGTGTAACTGCCAGAGGTACGAGGCATGAGATGATTCACCAGAGACAGAGTGGGGAGCAGAACAGGCAGATCTACTGAAATACACTGCTGAAGGGAGCAGCGGGCAACACAGGAGAGGTCTGTTGCACCATGTGGGTCAGCTCCCTGGCTGGGATCAAACTCGTGCCATAGTGGCTGGTGATAGCTTGATAGCACTGAGACTTTAACCCCTGTGCCATCAGGGACGCCCCTCTTCTCTGCTTTTTAAGCCAAGAAATGAGAGGTTCTCTCAGTAGCAACTTCTGATAAATGGCTCTTACAATCATTGGGTTTTATCAGGGTACCCACCCCCACAATCTCACCCAGCCGCTACCACTCACAGCTTCCCCTCCCACACTTAGTCCCTCAGTTGACCTGCCCTCAGCTCCCAAAGCCTCTTGCCAGTGAGTGATTTCTCTGGAAACACTTGGTACCCAAAGCTGACCCCCTGGCCTCAAGGTCAGAACAGTTCTTCAGGGCACTTTGCTGCAGAGCCCCGGGTGAATCAAGTCAAGGTCAGACTGTGCTCTTCCTTCCCTGTATCCTGCTTCTTTCTTTTACCTCACAGAGTTTTCCCCAAGGACCCCTCCTTCAATAAATCATATGCACCTAAATCCCTATGTCAGGCTCGACTCCAGGGAAACCAATCTAGACAGGTGGCGCGAACAGATCATTTATCACCCAGACAAGGACATTTTTTGGGAAGCATTATTAATAATTACATTGGGACAACTGATGTAAACTGGATCTACCTAAGGCAAACCAAGACATAGCTGATGGGGAACTTTATGATATATCGAGCCATCAACCCTGAAACCACTAATCAATCAATCTTAAAATCACACTCAAAAAAGATGCTCAGATATTGCATGCCAGGTAATATAGCTGTACAAGTTTTAGCAGCAAAGTCTGACATCACTGTTAGCCCCCCAGTCCCAGGCAGGCAAGGAGGGTTAGCTACCTCATCGGTGCACCATGTATACAAAGAAATGTTACTATGAAATCAAACTTAAATCCAAACAAATCTTCACTGTTTACAATAATTTTAATTTACAGGGCCTCCCTGGTGGTGCAAGAGGTTAAGTCTCAGCACTATGAAGCTATCAGCAGCCATTGCAGCACAAGTTTCATCATCCCCAGCCAGGGAGCTGACCCACAGGGCACAGCAGACCTCTTCTGTCTCACCCGCTGCTCCCCTCAGCAGTGTATTTCAGTCAATCTGCCTATTCTGCTCCCCACTCTGTCTCTGGTGAATCCTCTCACCACTCCCCACCCCGCCCTGCACCTCTGGCTTGTACCCCAGCTCTTGTATGCATAAATAAATCTTTAAAAAAGTAGTAATTTTCACACAGTAAGTTTATATTTCATATAGTAAATTAAGGTAGTAGAAGAACATGCTAAATGATGTTATAAGTAATGCAATCAGTCAAATCTAAAACATGGGAAATTCTACTGGACACAAGTGACCTAGTTTAAAACAAAATGGCGCCCTACATGCCAATTTCCTAAAATGAACTCATAATTTTAGAGCAATTTCACCATCCACCACCAAAGAATTTCTGTAAAATATTTTTAGGGATTTAAATAATTCTAAAGCTTATCTGGAAATAGAAACAAGTGAGGATTAAAGGGAAAAAATTGAAAAAGAAGAGTAATAGGCACAGAGATGTACTATTATATATTAAAGCTACTTTAATCAGATGGCGTGATACTGGCTGAAGAATGTCCTGATCAAGAAAAGTAGAACCTAGACCTAGTCCAAAAATCAGAATATTCTGTTCCTTAAAGAGGTAACAGAACTCAGTGATGAAACTATCTGAGCCTGATGTTTTCCTGTAGAAGAATTTAACAAATGCTCCGGTTTTGTGGAGTTTTTAAAATGTTTATATTAGCACTTTTACCTTCTGGGAAGGAAAGGACTATTCTGGCTTTCTATTTCTTCTTCTCCCTCTTTATATAGACATGGACTCAAGGACTTTGGTTGACAGCATTTTTACCAGCACCTGTCAACATTAGGGTGAAAATACGGGATTCAAATTTTTTTAATACAAGAGCTGGGGTGTAGGTCAGAGGTGCAGGGGCTAAGCAGATTCACCAGTGACAGAGTGGGAGCAGAACAGGCAGATCTACTGAAATACACTGCTGAGGGGAGCAGCGAGTGAGGCAGGAGCAGTAGGCAAGGCTGGGCCATGTAGGTAGCTCCCTAGCCAGGGATCAAACTTGTGCTACAGTGGCTGCAGACAGCTTCATTACTGCTGAGATTTAAACCCTTGCACCACCAGGAAGGCCCTATTTTAATATTTTTATATCAATTTAATTAGTTCAGATAATGGCCTGATTTAACGTCATCTGATTATTCTAATAAGCAGAATTACACCGTGAAGTGGCAGGATGGAACTATATTTTACATGGACATGACTCTAAGAGACTGGACCCTGCCTCCTAACTGCTGCCATCCTCTCTCCCTTCCTGCCAACAGCCCGCTCCAGCTGCAGCTCCCACTCCTCTTAGGCCACGTGGTTGGAAGGTGTCAGGCTCCTCAGCACATGTGCCAAACCTGGCTTCAAAGCTTGAAGAAATTAGGAAAGACCCAGATGCCAAGAGGAAGCCTCTGGACTCCTAAAGCTGAGGCCAGTGCTGCCTCTGGGTAGGGATTCTGCAGGGCAGCCCCCTCAGCTGAACAAAAACCCAGCACACCTCCAGTGTTGCCACTGTCTTCCCTTCCAGACCCCGAAATACCTGGGATTTAAAATGAGGTCATGATGGGGCACTACTCTCTATTTTCCCAACACCGCCCCACCTTCACACCCTTCTTCTGTCAACCTGGGAGTCTCTACGCTAGAATCATTGTGCTAGATTACAAAATTCTACATTGAATCAAAAGTCTCTCGAATATTTTCCTCGAGGGCTCCAACTAGATTGTTTAAAAAAATTCTTTGTGTATAGCTAAACAGATACAAACATGCTAATTATGCCAGACAGCAGTTATAATGAGTCGTTTCAAGCATTTGGAACAAAGTCATGTGATTTCAAAGCAATTAAAATTAATAAATAAAGCCTCAATAAAGTAAATGGGGGAAATACTTGCAACAAATGTGACCAAAAAATTTATATCATTAAAGGCATCTTATTAATCAACAGGAAAGACAAATGCCTTAACAGTAAAATAAGTGAAAGCATAAACAGGCAAGCCACTAAAAGCAGTTCTCTTGTCAGAACTAAATTCAAATCTGTCGTTTACTGAGTGACCCTGGGCAAGTTGTTTAATCCCTCTGAGTCCAGGTTTCCTCGCCTGTAAAATGAGGACGGGTTATTAAGGACTAAGGTGCAGGAATTGCTTAGCATTCAGGAAGCACCCCAAAAGCCAGAAGCCATTCTTACTATTTCTAGACCACACAAACCCATGACTATGTGCATCAAAGCCCAGCAAAATCACAGCCTCCACAAAGATCAGCCCTATGCCTTCACCCCTCCCTGTACCCGCAGGCTGTCCTCTACAAGCAGACTTTTCATGTTCCCCACTGATTTCTTTCAGGCGTAGACAACACGGGGGTGACACTTTGGAGACTCACCTCAGGTAAAAGGCAGGGGTCATTCTGCAAAAGCAGAACTCGAAGCTGGGCCTCATTGAGGCCAAAAAGTCCATGGTTTTTCAGCACCTGGATGTTGACAGGTGTGTGGATATCATGGGACAGAGTGCAGGTAGACCTAGAATACAAAGCTCTGCATCAGATGCCCAGACGAAGAAAGTTCCAGTCTGTTGAATTCTTTGCCTAGGGCATTTTTTTTTTTTCGGTGTGCATTGCTGACCAAATGTAACCTGAGCACATGTTTCAACTTACATGTGAAATCAAATAATTTTTCATGAACCCACAGACAGCACAGCCTACTGAGCGCGCACGGGTAATTAAAAAGTTGGATAGAAGCAACTCCCCTCCAGGGTCATTTTCATTTCAAATGAAGTTGCTTTAAAGCCAAGGGTGCCTCCCCTCCGGGTCTCTGCCTTGACTGGGGTGCCCACCAGTGCAATGAGTGGCTACACTTCCTTCTCCACCCCAGACCGCTGCCCACCGCCACTGTCCACCAAGGTTACAAACAAAGCTTGCCCAGTCCTGCTCAGGAGGCCCCAGAGTCAACCACGGAGGCAGGCCTCAGAGGTGGCCTCAGAGGTGGCCTCAGGAGGCCCTTGCCCCACTGGCTGGCGGCCACATCCGGAGAGCACAGCCTCCCTCCAGGGAAACTCTGCGGTTATGAGGGGGCCGGCAGTCTCTCAATAAAGGGTTTAGGGGAATCCTCAAATGCACCCCAAAGGGCCACTGGAGTAAAGGCGCTCCATCCCCATTTATTCAGGGATCCCAGAGGCTGTTGCAGCTGCATTTTATTTTTTGACCAGGTTAAGAAATGCCAATTGAAACGACTTGCAGTCTCAGTCCGCTCTGAAGCTGGGGGTGCAAAAGAGGCCTCCCCCAGGCCTCGGTGGGGGCCCCTTCCAGAAGCTTCCCTCCCGCCTTTTCGAAGGGGCTCGCCCGCCCCCGGGACAAAGGGCCCCTTTTTCTCATTCCTCCGGGGTCCCGCCCGCCCCTGCTCCACCAGGCCCGCGGCCCGCGCGCGCCCACCGCGCCGCCGGGAGGCCGCCGGGTCCCCCGCAGCCGGGCGCGCTCACCAGCAGTCGCGGTTCGGGCACTTGCCCAGCATGTGGCGGCGGCAGAGGTGCAGCTGGTCGCAGGCCTGGCACGCGCCGCGCTGGTAGCGGGCGCAGAGGCGCGCGGAGGACACGGCCACGACCCGCCAGGCCCGCGCGCCGGGGCCCGCCGCCGCCTGGGCCTGGGCGCCCGGCGCGCCCTCGCCGGGCTCCACCTCGTGCAGCAGGAAGCGGTCGGGCCCGGCCTGGCGCAGCACGTCCCGCAGCCGCGCCTCCGACAGCTCCACGTGGGCGCGCAGGTCCTGCAGGAACATGCGGCCGCCGTGGGCGCACAGCACCTTGGTGAGGAAGGAGCACACGGTGGGCTCCGCCATGCTCCCTCCCTGCGCGCGGAAACCCGACGCGGCCGGCTCCTCCCAGTCACGTCCACGCTCCGGGCCGGATAGCTGGACCCGCCCGGGGGAGGGCGCGCCAGGGGCGGTCGGGGGCTGCAGCCCGGGCAGGGGCCGGGTGGAGGCCGCGCGCGCTCTGCCGGCTCCATGCAAGGTGAGCCCGGCCGGCCTGGCCCTGTGCAGTCCGGGAGTCATGACATCCGAGCAAATGAGAGAACTGGGGGCGCCGGTAAGGGCTGCAAAGAAGATAGGTAGTGTAGGAAGAGCAGGGCTGGAAGGCCTAGGGGACAGTCCGAGGGGGACCCGCTAGATCCAGCCATGGGGTGACCACCTGAGGGAAGCTGGACGTGTGAAATGCACATGCTGGGTTTTGAAGATTTAGAGTGAAATGATATGTAGGTGTGGGCCTCCCCGGTGGTGCAGCTTGAGCGCTGGGCTGTGAAGCTGCCCGCAGCCTCTGCAGCGCCGGTTCGATCCCAGCAGCCGGGCGAGGGTCCCACATGGCGCGCAGACCTCTCCTGCCGCGCCCGCTGCTCCCCTCAGCAGTGTATTTCTTCATCAGTGTGCCTGTTCTGTTCCCCCTCTGTCTCTGGTGAATTCTCTCACCCTCCCACGCTTCTGACTATACCCAATGCTTGTATAAATAAATAAATAAGCTTTTAAAAAAGAAGCATAAATAGGATTGTGGGCAGAGTGGTTAAGGCGATGGAGTAGAATGAAAGAATGTAAACTGACTCATCAAGATGATGTTAACCATGTTAAATTGATATTTTGGATCTATCCCATTAAATAAAATGTTACTACTATGTCATCTGTCTCTTTTACTTGTCTAATGTAACTTTGAAAATAAATTACATTTTATTTTTTTTAATTTTATTTATTTATTTATTTATATAAGCACTTGGTACAGTCAGGAGGGTGGGATAATTCACCAGAGCCAGAGCGGGGAGCAGAGCAGGCAGAAGGACCGAAGGACACTGCTGAGGGGAGCAGCGGGCGGCAGGAGAGGTCTGCGCCATGCGGGACCCTCCTCAGGTGGCCGGGGAGCAGCGGGGATCGAACCGGCGCTGCAGAGGCCCCGGGCAGCCTCACAACCCAGCGCTCAACCGCTGCGCCACCGGGGAGGCCCATAAATTACATTTTAAATGACGTATCTGGCTTACACGGTATTTCAGCTGGGCATTTATTAATTGGCTGTCCTTTTTGCCCAACACCTGCTCTTTGAATGAACATCTGTCCGGACAACTGACAATGCAGTGGCAGTTCAAAGACACGTGACACAGAACCTGGGACTCTGCCAGCTTAGCTGCAGGTTTGCAGGGTGGTTGTGAGGATGAAACGAATTAATATCTTCTGATATAAAGAGGATGACAACTGGCCACATAGTGGGAGACCATCTCAGCCATGCTAAGAAATTTGGATTTATGTGAAGACTTTGGGAAGCCACGATGGGGATTCAGCTGGGAAGTGACAACCCACGGTCTCAAAGCCTTTCCCCCTGATGTGGTGCAGGGAAAATGGAGTTACTCAGGCGTTTTCACCTTCCCACTGCTAGACTCTGAGGCTGCCACCTGTGGCCTTGTTTTCCTCCTAGGTTTCATTACCCACACGTGATAGCATGTTGTTGCAAAAAGTGCTGGGGACACAAGCACAGGGCTTGCACATTTATAGGACCCCTGGGCTAAGAAGCAAAGGATACAAGGGAGAGGAGAGAAGTCAGGGAGAGAGCAGGGAGATGGAGGGTGGGAACCATGAGCTCGGTTACTGCCTGCCCCCTTAATGCCTGCCTCCCTCATGCCCGCCTCCCTCATGCCTGCCTCTCTGCCAGCTAGTCTGCCAGCTAGTCTGCCTGTGTGCCTGGTTCCCTGCTTCAGCATTAAAACTATGTCAGATATACCAAGAGCTTCAAGATCCTTTTCCATTTGCTCTAATAAACCATGACCCTGCCCAGTCTGGGGTGTTTACCCCACATGTGGATGTCCCTTTATTGTCATTCGACTCTAAGCTAACGTCTCTTTACCAAGGTCTTCCCTGGCCTCCTAATCTAAAGTAACCTCCCAATCGCTGCATGGAAGTTATCACTGATATTTTTTTCCTGTTTATATGTATGTATTTGTAGGCTTCAAGCTTGTGAAAACAGGAAACTCATTTGTCTTGTTCACCACTGTATCCCCACACTATGCCTGGCCATGCTGTAGGCTAGGTATTTTAGAAAGATCCTTGGCAGCAATAGCAATGGATTTCTAGAAAAGCAAGACAAAATAGGAACTAATGGAAGAAACACAGGATTTGAGAGACTATAATTTCAATTTTTCACGTGTTGAGTTTGCAGTGAGCAATCCAAGGTAAGTCGCAAGGTGTGTGCGGCAATCAACAGGTGTGCAGGGCAAGGATTTAAGAGAGAGGGAGGTAATACAGATTCCCAAGATATCAAAGTCTTAAGTAATTGTAGTACAAGAGTTGATCAGATCAACTAGCAAAAATGAAGAGTGGAAAAGCAGAGGTGGAATGATAGACACTTGGGAAATATCAGCATTAAGGAAATAGGGATGGAAGAGAAAAATCAGAGGAGAACTGGCAAGTATCTCTTCATGCCTTGCCTATGTGCCTTGGGAACTCAGCGTTTACACTTGGACTCTCCACCGAGGGTCTTTTTCCTGCAGGAGGAGCAATGGACACAGGCTGGCATTACCAGGGAATGAATACCTCGAGGGAGAACCCTCAACCAGTGATATTAGGGAGTTAGTGATGTGGGAATCTACTTGCACTCCCAGAGTTGCTCTGACACGTACTTGAAACTAAAAGCATCTAAGATTCAACAGATACAGAAACCTAGGAGCCTCTCTTTTTCATTAAAAGCAAAAATCCTCTCCATGGGGCAGTTTTATGGCCTTGAAAAAAAAAAAAGTGGAGATCACAGACACCTTCATAAACAGAAAATGTCACAAATTCCTTATTTCTCCTTTATTCCTCTAGGAACCTTTTTGTTCTATGGAAACATAGAAACCTTTTCTCTCCTCCACGCCCCCCCCCCTCATTTAGGGAATCTCTTCTTCCATGTACATAAATGAATTTTTTTTCCTCCTGTTCATCTCTTGTCAGTTAAATTCTCAGGCCCCCAGGAACTGAACCTAAGAAGACAGAAGAAAATGTTTTCCTCCCAGATGGTGCCTAAATATCACAGGACATCATTCCTCAGCTGGAGCAACTTGGAGATTTATATTCCATAGTCTCCCGGACATTCCTCAGTGGACTTGAACCCCAGCTGCCGGCAGCCATAATCTGTTCATTAGCAAACCCTCTATTGATTTTCTTTTCCTGTGTCAACTCCCCACTCTGCTACCAGAGTTATTTGGGGTTACCTCCCAAATAAACTGCTCACACTCAGTTCTTTTCTTTTTGCTTCTGGGAGAACCCAGCCTAAGATAGAAACTGGTAGAGAGGTTAGGAGGGGAAATGAGAGACTCACTCATGGATGCACAAAAGAATTTCCAAGGAGGAAATCATCAGCATTATACAGACTGCAATATGTATATTGCAATACATATACAAACTGCCCATGTTTTTCCACATGGGCACTGGTAAGTGAGGCGAGTTTATTTTAGAGATATGAGAATAGTCAAGTTTCTTTTTTTTTTAATTTATTTATACAAGAGCTGGGGTACAAGCCAGAGGTGCAGGAGGGTGAAAGGATCCACTAGAGACAGACTGGGGAGCAGAACAGGCAGATTGACTGAAATACACTGCTGAGGGGAGCAGCTGGCAAGCCAGGAGAGGTCTGCCGCATCAGGGGGGAAGCTCCCTGATGGGCCAGGAATCAAACCTGCGCTGCAGAGGCTGCGGACAGCTCCACAGTGCTGCACACAACCCGCTGCGCCACCGCCACCAGGGAGGCCCGAGAATAGTGAAGTTTCCATCGGTTAAACATAAAGAAGGAAAAAAAAAGAAGTCCAGAGGTTACAGATTACTTAAAAAAAAAAAAAATTATCTGGAAAGGTAAGGGAGTGATAATTACAGGAAGCCATAAAGGTGAGGAAGTATCTTGTCAGGAGGGACCAGCACAGGTGCATGCCAGGAGAGCCCGTAAGGAGGAAGGTTGACAAGATGGCTGCAAAGATGGGAACTCATGGGGGGAGACTTGCAAGGGAGCAGAAGAGAACAGGACACTGGGAGAAGGAACCTCAGGCAAAGGGAAAAACATCTCTTCCATTTAGACAAGAGGAAAAAGATGTTTATAGGTTAAGACAGAGACATAGAAAAGCCCCAGTAGCTATTTTTGCATTGCTGTTGTTGTTAAGACAAGACCAAGAGGGCCTCCCTGGTGGCACAGGGGTTAAAGACACATCACTATCAAGCTATTGCCAGCCACTGTAGCACTAGTTCGATCCCTGGCCAGGGAGCTACCCACATGGCACAGCAGACCTCTCCTGTCTCGCCCGCTGCTCCCCTCAGCAGTATATTTCAGTCAGTCTGCCTGTTCTGTTCCCCACTCTGTCTCTGGTGAATCCTCTCACCCCCACACCTCTGGTCTGTACTCCAACTCTTGTATGCATAAATAAATAAATCTTGGAAAAAAAAAAAGACAACACCAAGAACCGGTGGGGAGGGTCACCTGAGGAGACAGGGAAGGTTTGGCAGAGCTGTTGGGAGAAGGCTGAAGAGATGGATGGGGAGCACAGAGGTGAAGCCAGGAACTCATCGTGGCATTAATTCAGACAGCTTTGCAATTCTCACTCAGAATAATGTTTAGAAACATAATTTGATTAATCCTCTCTTAGGTTTGCCAAATGGATGGGACATAAGGTCAAAGGTTCTGAGTGATTGAATATAGTAATTGAAAGAGTGGGCTGAAACAAAAGCAGGGCGGGGCTGAAGTAGATGCAGAGAATGTAAAAGAGGAAGGCAAGGTGTGTCGGGTGGGCTGTACAGAGGGTTGAAGGGAGATGAGAGGGCAACTGAGTCAGAGCAAATCTTTGATGCCTGTGGAAGCAGGACAGGGCAAATGTGCAGGGGCTAATGGGGGCAGATTGGGGAGGTGAGAGCAAAGAGGCAGAGAGGTGGCAGAGCAGTGTGGTTAATGTGGGTTCTGGGCCAGAACCCCAGTGATTCATAGTCCTGGTTCTGATACTTATTGGTCCCGAAAATGGGTAAATGATCTGATCTTTCAGCAGTGGTATCGAGTCTGGGGCCAGAAGTGCATGAAATTGATATATGGGAATAAATGAGCTCCTTCATGGGGAGGTGTGGACAGGAAAAAAGAAAATCACAGAGCAGACTACGGGGGCCAGGGAGTGACATTATTTCAAGGAGAAAAGAGGACTTTGGAGTGAAGGCTAAAGATAACAAGCAGGTTCACAAGGGAATGGAAACTTGAAACGTGACACTAAGGTTGGAATGGTATTTCAGAAGTTGAGTTTGTTTTTTTTTTTTTAAAGATTTATTTATTTATACAAGAACTGGGGTACAGGTCAGAAGCACAGGGGGGTGAGAGAATTCACCAGAGCTGGAGCGGGGAGCAGAACAGGCAGACGGACCGAAGACACTGCTGAGGGGAGCAGCGGGCGAGGCAGGAGAGGTCTGCTATGCCATGTGGGGTTCTCCATGGCCAGCGGGGAATCGAACCGGCGCTACAGAGGCTGCAGACAGCTTGGCAGCACGGCGCTCAACCGCTGCGCCAGCAGGGAGGCCCTCAGAAGTTGAGTTTTTAGGATTTAGGGAATTCCTTGAAAGTTCTGATCTACCTTCCAGCTCAGATTCTGAAGCTCATTCTGAAACCAAGGATGACCACCCACGATCTCTAGCACAGGGTTTGAATAAGTCGCTCCAGGGACATGCACTGTAGAATGAGGCTTCCAGAGGGAGCAGGTGGGAGTGGGGAGCAGATGGGGTGGGCACCAAATGGGCTATGGTGGAGGACCATGGGTGCTTTGATGGTTGGTGGGTTTGGTATGGTGACATATATCTAAAGACGTGTGAACCTGTACCCCCAAAATTATATAGTGTGGCAAACCACTATTCCTTCAATTACAAAAAAAAAAAAAACTATTAAAATAATGTGTGGAGGAGTGACTGATAGGACATTCTGCTGATGATCATTTTTAAAAGTGGTGAGTTAGCACCTTCCAGCCGCTCCCTCTCAAAGCCCCAATGGTGGGCTTCTCCACCACCATCACCTCCTTTCCCTGGCAGTTTCCTAGACCTTCAGCCCTGGAAAGATGAAGCTGGAAGAGGTAAGAAACTTTGGTTACCCTTTTGGAAATACCTAGGAAATTGACCGAATAAAGACAGCAGAGCAAAATTTGTATTTATTTCCTTTTATTAGATCGTCTCAAGTAAGGTTTGAAGAAGGACAAGAAATGCAGCACAACTATTAAGGTGTAAGTAATTGAGCTTACTCTACTCAACAAAGCATTTCCACGTATTAGCATCTCAAAAGCTCAGCTTATTTATTGGAGGTTGCACAGAGAATAAAGACAGGCTGGCTCCACCCTCAGGGAGCTTACATTCTAATGCAGAAAGCAAACAACTTACAGCTGGGTAGAGCCTCCCAATGAACAAAGCAAGATGCAAAGTTACTTTGTAAATCTGGCGTTTGGAAAGCAAGCAAGCATCTGGCCTGAAGTCCAGAAGAACCTCCTTGTAGAAGCAGCAATTAAGCTAATCTAAGGATGGTAGTTACCATTGTTAGTGGTTCTCACTGTAGTATCATGGAAATGGATGGGCTGTTGTTTTCACCACACTTGGGGGTTATCACTGAATGCAGCTGGGGATAACCGAAGTGTATGGGTTCGTCCCATACAACGAAGAAGTATTCTGTATACAGTAACGTCTGTGGACACTTATGTAGAACCTACAGTTCATCTAAGAGAATACAATTTTATTTTTTTCCTCTTAGACAATCTGTAATATGTATTGTCCTATTATCCTATTTCAATTAAGCTACTTTCACACTTTCCCTTACCATGTACAGATCAGTTATAGGGTCTGTTAGGACTTACCCTAAGGCTGGTTTTCATTCTGGTGTGACCCCTATCGCTAATATTTTTCACTTTCCTGTATTTCTTTACAGAAAGTAGCCTCTAATCGACTCTTAAATCCAAACCTATTCAGTAAAAGTAGAAGTCAATGCCTATTTCACTGTTATGATGCCAGACAGGATAATCCTGCCTGAGTATTTACCTATTGAAATTCTTTTTTATCTCATTACAAAATTCTTTCCCTTTGTTTCTCTGTTGTAATAGGGCACTACATTTTCTTAAAGAAGTGTGTATGTGTGAGTAGATTGTATTATCTATGAATCCTCTCAGGACAGCAAAGGAGATGCTTTGAAAAGAATAGATCTGGTAAGATTTGGGGGAGGAGGGACTTCTGTAATTGGGGTAGGAGGAAGTGCTTCTGGCACTTAGTGTGTGAGCAGAACATCTTACAACACACACGACAGTTCCTTACAGAAGGAATTACCCTGCGCTCTATACGAATTTTGAATGTCTCTCTAGACATTCATGTATGACCTACAGTTCGTCAGCAAAAATACAGTTTCTCATTTTCTCCATACCGACAATCTGTAGATTTTCTTGCATTAGTATCTTTATTACACTCTTTCTCTTATAGAAACAAGTATTAGGGCCTCCCTGGTGGCATAGGGGTTACTTTCAGTGCTATCAAGATATCGGAGGCCTGAGTTCGATCCATGGCCAGGGAGCTGACCCACATAACACTGCAGACCTCTCCTATCTCGCCCACTGCTCCTCTCTCTGTCTCTGGTGAATCCTCTTACCACCACCCCCAAACCTCTGGCCTAGACCCCAATTCTTATATGCATAAATAAATAAAAAATAAATCTTTAAAAAAAGAAACACTATATGTAAGTTACTGTATCACTAGTTTCTATTTTAATGTCCACTCATATCCCTGCTTTTTCATTTTCCCGTAGTTCTTTGAACAAAATAGTTCTGATCTCTACCTTAAGTTCATATGTACTCATTTTAAGTAGATGGAAAAATCTGATTACTTAATTAGGGCTTCTCATATAATAGGGCCCATGTTATATAGCTTATATTTCCCTTTTATGTTAATTTTCTTTCTAAAAATGTATGTAGTCGAGTATATTACCACTGAATTGCATTTTGAGTACACTAAGGTAGATGTTACAAAGCATTTTTCATTAAAAAGGGCGGGGGGTGAGAACCACTGGGCTAGATGAAAAGGGAACCGAAGAACTGAGCAGAAATTATGGTGGCTTGTGTGGGGCCATAATAATGAAGCTGAAATTTATTCTAAAGGCATGATCAGATGTGTGTTTGAAAATTAAGTAAAAAGTTAAAAAATATAACCATCTGGCTGCTAAGCAAAGAATAACTCAGAAGGGAAAACAAAAGAAGAAAAACTGGACGTAGGAACCGCTCAGATATGTGGGGCGCGAGAGGAGTCAAGATGACTTGGGATTTCTGCTCGAACAGATGTATGGATGGGGCACACACTTACTATAGGTAGGATCTGGGGGACAGCGGATTCCTTCCCGGGAGGCAGATCAAGAGCTCCATTGTGGACATTCTAGTTGTGCAATGTCCAGCTAGAGATGAGTCAGAAAGAGCAAGCTGGACACATTTCTCTCTCTAATGAGAAAGATCAGGGAATAAAAACTCCAAAACGGAAGCTACCACGAAGAAAAAGGAGTGAATGAGAGAAAATTGTTGTGGCAAGCATCCCAGAGCATAATCTGACTCTAAAAGCCCCTCCATGTTTGTTAATGGTGGAGCCCTCCAAGCCAAGGAGGGGTGGGGATCTTTGTATGGATATAAAATCTGACTAATATGGCATCATCGCTAACGCTGATTGGTTGGGGGAGCATGTCTGCTAAGAGGAACTATTACAGGAACTCCGTGGGACTGGTTTGGAATTAAAAAAAAGGAAAACCTTGGGCCTCCGCTGGTGATGCAGCGGTTGAGCGCTGGGCTTCGAGGCTGCCCGCAGCCTCTGCAGCGCCGGTTCTGACCCCTGCCGCTGGCGAGGGTCCCACAAAAAAAAAAAAAAAAAAAA